>NW_010325737.1:17085-21583 GCF_000700745.2 Antrostomus carolinensis | reverse complement strand
AGGGAAAATATTTTACCCATAAGCAACTTAGAAACACACTGCTGAAATAAGAGATTATCGTATAAGAAATTCCATCTTCAGGCTTATAATTTTTTCAAAGTGTTATTACCTTTTAAATAGTAGATTATTATCTATTATTTTATTACATTTGACCAATACTTTTTTTGAGAGATTCTCCTATATGGTCAAAGCCCAAGACTCAAGAAGTTTCATCAGACAAAATTAGCTTTGAATAGCTCTCTTATCAAACATAAGATGTGTCTTGGTCTAAGACTATGTAATATAATTTCTGGTCATCACACATTAGGTTACAATATTTAAATGAATAATTGAATAGTCATCTGGTACTCAAACAAAAGACGGATTCAGTGATATGACAAATCTTATTTAAGAGAAGTATGTTAAAAAAACCCAACAAAATGTCTTCTTTCAGAGCTCTTCTTTCAAATTAAGAAACTTGAAAAACTTTCAAATAAAATGCTCTCAGAGTATACTAAGCATAAAATTATGTGACAGCTTTTTTGTTGCTTCTTACTCAGCCTGGGAATTTCTTCTCTTACGCCACACATCGCAGAAGACGTATAGCTTCATAGATGCACTTTTTCCTTGGACAGAAATTCTGCTTTTATGTAAATGAACTTCCTGATGTTGCTCAGAATATGTGTAAGCTCTGTCATCTCTAGGGGTTGATAGTTATGGCTGCAGAGCATTAAGCTTGCAAGCAAAATCTAATTTGCTGCTCAGCAATGAAACTCTATTTTGATCAAGTGGAGAGGAAAGAACCATTTTGATTACATGGTGGAACTCACTGAGATTATGGTGAAAGCAAAAAGAAAGGAAGCCATTAGTAAAAAACCCCTTATTTCTCTCATTTATTTGGCTCCAGATTTTATAAACCAATCAGTTACAAAGCTCAGCATAGGAATATTGCTGTTGCTGTTACTTTTATTGTTATCTGAGGAACAAAAACAACCTGAAGAAACACGATAGATGCGTGAAGAGAGGATTCCCAGGCAGGGAAAACGGTGACTCAGAACAATATAAATAGGAATATTGCTGTTGCTGTTACTTTTATTATTATCTGAGGAACACAAACAACCTGAAGAAACATGATAGATGTGTGAAGAGAGGATTCCCAGGCAGGGAAAATGGTGACTCAGAACAATATAGCAGTTACACAGGTGACTCTGTGTGCTCCCCTCGCCTCCACTGCTTTAGAAAGTAGGGACATCCTCATCCTGATGTATATTACCTTTAAGCTTTATAAGCCACAATGAATTTTTTTTCCTCCATGAACTCATTGGGCTGCACTTTGAACCCCTTTAAACTTTAATATCTATGAAATCTCATGGCGAGAAGTTCCACAGCTCATATTTGCACTATGTGAAGAATATGCTTCCATATGTTTCAAATCAGCCATCCACTAATTTGATTCTTAGTTCTTGTACTAGAAGACATAGGGAGCAGGCATCTCCTGTCTCTCCTCTTCATGTCACCCGTGGTTATATAGATTACTATAATATGTTTCTCCAGTCATCTTTTTTCCAGGCTGAATGCTACTTTGTGTAGCTGCTCCTCATACAGAAGCTGTTCTGTACTTCAAATCATACTTCCCAGTCTTCTCTAAACTGTTTCCCCTTTTCATTTCTGTCTTTATAAAACCTGAGATTCTTTAAGCTTCTTTAACAAGAGATCTTGTTGAAGTCCCTCAGGGAATCCAAACAGAGTTCATCTGTGCATCATTAATGTCCAAAAATTCACACACACCTTTAGAGAACTCCAACAGCCTTCCCCTGCATATATGTAAAGCCTTCCCCTGCATATATGTAAAGCCTTCCCTGCACCAAAAACTGTGCTAGCTTTTCTTTGATACATACTTTCCCTGATATATAATCTTGCTTTCGCTATTCCTGGATGATTAAAAAGTTGTTCTTTATAATTTTAGGATTAAAAATGTAGTTGGGCAAGTTAGGTTCCTGTCCTACTGCACACACTGTTTCTCCAGAACCGTGCCATTTAAGGAAAAGAAGCATACACAGCTTTTAAACGAATATTTGCATAAACTATATGCCACTTCAGAGTTCATATATAAAATCATCCAATCTGTTTTCAGAGGATGAAATTATCTTTTTGTCAACACTGATAGAATGTTTTAAAATCCTCTTTTATACATGATGGCAAAGGAGACCAAGAACCATTTTCTTCTTCTTTGCTGCATTAGGTATGTGCTTTTTTTAAGAGTAAATATTAAACTGAGTGATGCAAAGATATCCTCTTTTGCCCAGGGATTCTCCAGCATAAAATCACATTGCTTTGTTTAAGTAAGTCCTTTTACCACTGGTATAAAATCAATCTTACTTTGAAAATAGCTCAATAGACTTAAGTTTTAAATTTAAGTTAATACTGTATCATGTTAACTCACCCCGTAAACCACCTGGGAACTAGATCAAATTCACTTTGGAAAGGACAGAAAAAGGAATGTCTGTTTCACAGCTTTGGCATTTCCTTTTCTTATCTATACTGCACTCTGGGGCTGGTCAAGTAAACACAGACACTTTTAAATGAATATGTAAAAGCTCAAACTGGCATGGCCAGCAGTTGTACAAACAATCATTTGAATAACCTCAGATGCATGTTGGCAATTATATGTAAATATATATTAAAATGGTATTTAAATACACAGGTAAGCAGTCATCCAGCTGCACACAACCAGGAACTGTGCATCTTTCAGATTCTGATGAATTCACCACCACACTGTACTATACATACTATAGTGTACTGAAATTTTCTCATGTAAGAACATAGGAACCTGTATTATAAAATATAGAATTATAGTTTAAAAAAATATATTTTAATAAGTGAATACATATACCTAATGCAGTAGTATTGCACATTCATCAGAAAGCTCTGGTCATATTGTAGGTCCATGAGCTGTAACAGCTGCTTGCTTTACTCAGTGCTTTAGTAATTTCATACAGATTAAAGTTACAGCACAAGAAAACTATTGAAAATTGAAGTGAATTCTAACAATTTTACTAGTCTGTTTTCTGCAAGTGATCTGGTACACTGAAGAGCTAGAAAACTGCAGAATACCTTCCATACAATTTTGTCCAGTTATCAGTAGAATAAGAGGGGGTTGAAGACAGCCCTAATAATCAAATACATGGTTAGTCAGATATGTATTCCCTTCAAAGATGGCATCCTCAAGACTCATCAATAATTATAAATTGCTGCATATTACTGGAGCTGATTTGTCTTCTGGGCATAGCAACAGAAAAAAGTATTGCACAGGCAGCAGTATTTTGGGAGAGGCGATACTAATTTGAAGGACAGACAAAAAAGTTACTTTGATCACTGGCTATAGTAGTTGTCTTTGCAACAGTTCTGAGGCAGCACCAGAAAGCACAGCATGAAAGATTTAGATTTGCCTGAAGAACTGACAATATTCTCCCATTCTTCCATTGGTCTCAATTGACTCTGTATGGTAGCATAAAAAATATTGTTTAATTTTGCAGCTTTTGCAATAACTGTAGAGCCCAGGGACCTGAGCGCAGGCATTGATTTACTGCCTGCTTCTCGCTCAGGCGCACTGACCAGCAAATTGCTTGCTAATTTCACAGAACCAATGTGTCTTAATGGAAGATGCTGCCCCACTGCTGTGGAGAGAATATGGAAATTGATTGTATTTATTTATACAGTTGTAGCTTTTATACAACACCAGCATTTATTATGAAATGCTTGAAAACTAAACCTTACAACTCCCAAGTTTATGAGCAAGCTATATCAGTTACGGACCTGATCTGAGCTACCCAAGTGATGATTCACCATATCTGATGTTTTCAAGCGACTGATCCATGTTGCTAAAGGAAGACAGGTACAAAACCATAACAGAGTCAGTCTTGTTAATGGCATGCTGGGAATAGCCTGTAAGGGACAGAAGTCCATCCTGATGACCCTGTCAACGCTCCGAGTAAACACTATCAACTGCAAAATATTCTGCTTGCACATATGCACCTGTAAAGGCAAGGTGCTGTGGGCAGGTTTGTCAGGCTGCCCATGAACTGAGGAGCCCCGTGGTGCTCTTAAGGTCCTGTCTGCAGGTGTGTGTTCCCACAACATCCCTACCCTCTATCAGGAGGCAGCCCCGCCGTGGTCCAAGTCTACCAGGTATACACCCAGTATAGTTAAAAGTAAAATATTCTCCTTGGTGCTTGTTTATGTGAAGCAGCATTTCAAAACTGAATCCTACTGCATAAATAAACTACCAGCCCACTGCCATCAGAAAAATAATAGGAGGGAGGGTGGAGCATCTCTAAAGAGCAGTGCAGATACTAATTTTCACAATATTCCTGTGGCAAGTGTGGTTCAAGTTGCAGATTTATAAAGTGAATCGGAAACATAAACATGGGCCACAGGTAGAGAAAATGTAGGAATCGGGCTCCAGCAGCCTCCACAGCTGTTCCTCAGGTAAACTAGAAATGCTTTACACATACAGCAC
>NW_010325737.1:0-17042 GCF_000700745.2 Antrostomus carolinensis | reverse complement strand
ATCAAGATGACAAAGTATTATGGAGCAGCATTAGCTTGCAGAGCTGCTCACATCCATTTCATTCAGGCTGTGTTAAAATTAATTTTAATGCATTTTAGCAAGTCTGTCAAAAGAATTCTGAGAGTAGAAGTCCAAATCACTCACCAGACCCAGAGTGAAGGGTTTTACAGTCTGGCTCATAAAAACAACTTTTATCTGCTTAGCAAGATGACCCAGCAACCAATTTTCTAGAGACACTGCAATTGCTTACCATGGAAATTACAGGTTGTGTTCAGGAAGGGGTAAACACCAGAAGAACCTTTGTGCATTTGCTCCACTTTCTGCGGAGCAGCTTTGACTGCTGCTTTCTGAGCATCATCTCTCATTTACAAGGTGACCCAGAACACAAAACCTTTTAATTAGCCTGCAAATCCAACCTGCTTTATATACATGCCCGTCAGCCCCCTTGCCTTCTGCTGCCCTTCGTTGCTATGGCAGCACTCTCCCAACAAAGGAGGATGTCTCGCAGAAGCAGAAAAGCACAGCCCAGACGCTCAGAGCTTCTGCATGCGGCCAGATAAATATTCATGATGCAACTGTGTGCTTAAGAGCTGCTCTTTGAATATGTTCTAGGGCTATAGTTCACCCTCAAATAACACCCAGAAGAAACTTTTCCTTATTAAAAAAATAAACAAATCCCCAGGTAGACTGCAAATGTTAAATCACCTTCCATCCCCAAATAGCAGTTAGGAAGCGTCAAGTGAGGAGATTGCTGTACAAAGCAAAAGGAATCGGGTGCTTGACCAGTGTAAATCGATCTGTTGAGACCTGTAAAACCTCTCCAGTCTTTACTAGTTGACAGCTATAATTGATTACCATTTTATTGGTGGTACAATGAAAAGCAGAATTATTTTAACTGATGAGAAGTTATATAATGGTCTGTGTATTACTATTAGGTATGTGTTACAGATATATTATATCATACAAATCACAAAAGGATATAAATATTTACATCTGAGAGTGTATTATTATTGTTTTTTTTTTTTTTTAATAATTTCCTCTCTTTTCCCGTGTGGGTTTCTCCATGGCATCTTTCTTCATGTCACTAAATCCTTTTGGTTATCTTGAGGTAGTAGAACAACCTTCAAAACACCTGAACACACTTTGTCATCTATTCCAGTGCTACAAACTGGGAATTGTAAATTAGTTTAATATGTCATCGTGGTGGGTTTTTTAATTTATTTTTTAAAATAGTATTATGGGACAGTTTCAACAGCATTTTTTGAAGTAGTTAACATCTTTGCTGACCAGGACTTATTTTAGCTCATAAATCTCATAAGCATCAAACAAGATGCTGTGCCCTCAGCAGAACACTGATTACTGTAATATATCTTTGTCATATACTGACAGAGATGCAGATACAAAAAAGGAGGACTGGAGTGGTAGAGACCAGCTTCAGGTTTGGTGATGTTAAAATATCTCAAGGAAAGGGGAAAAACTGAGGAAAGAAGGCTGCTTCTATCTGAGTATCCAAATTTGGATTGAGATTTTTGTATTTCTTAACCAGTGTATGGAAATGCTAGTAGCAGGCTACCATAAAGCAAAAGAGTGAGAAGTATTACATCACTACAAGGCAAGGTTTGGTTTCTTCTAAATAATACAGAGTAGACTGCAATTCATTCTTTAAATGACAAAATTTACTTAATCTTGAAATGAATAAATATTCTATAGTTGCTTAGCAACTCAGACAATACTAACATCCTTGGCCAGGTGGTATCAAATTCCTTTCCTGAATTTCTGACAGTATCTTTCAATTCCTTTAAAGCTCTGTAATAGCTTCCCCGTCTCTTACGCTTTAAATCCAATATTGTCCCCTTCCGTTTCTCTGCACAAGAGATAGCCTTGATTTAGGGGAAGTGATTCTATAGAATTGAAAGTTGTAATGTATTTGATATATCTCTATGTCCCTATAATCTCTCTGAACCATTTATGGGGAAATGCAGGTGAATTCTCTTTCCATTAAGGAATTTGGTTAATTTTCATTGACTTCTTCATCCCAAGGCTTGGATAACAGAACAGACCATGAGAAATACTGAACATAATGAGAAATTGCTGACTGTAACAAATAGCAGAGTGAGCAACTGACCAGCATTGCAGTGTAACACCGTAAGAAACAGCTGGATTTCACAGGCTGTTATGGGGAACTATGTGAGAAAAGGACAAGCTCCACAGGTAACTGGAAGGGAGTGCTGGGGACCTTTTGGGGAGTGCAGTCTTGGAAAGAAAACAGTATCCAGGTTACCATATCAATAATATCATGTAAGGCTGAGATGTTACAGGTAACAGTATCAGAAATAACCTGATGTGGTTATGGATGTAGCAAAACTGGAACCAATAGGGAAAAAGTAACCAGAATGGGTTGTTTATTTGGGAGAAGACAAGGGTGGAAAAAGGGAGGGATCAAGATGGGTGGGGGGAAGTATAAGCATTGGAAAATGGAGAGAAGTGGGGATGAAAGACACTCGTGTAAGCAAGCTGCTGGTCAATATGGTTTTCTGATCAAGTCCTGCATTGACTGCAGTCTCTCTTATCTTCTTACTAAATCCTATTCTTAACTATTTTTTCCTGTGCAATCTCACTCTCTAGCCTGTGCTTGTGTGGAGAGGTCTAAGCATCAGCAACCAGAGAGGGGGCCAGGGGTCATGCAGGCCCATAGTGCCAGTAACTGGGCAGCATGGTACACAGATATTGCCTAGCTAATTTCAGCCCTGTGTGTACTTATGTATGTGTAATTCATTTCAAACTGGACTAGCTGGCAAGTGGAAGACCCACGTCTGGAAATACTTAAGGCCTGAGCCAATGACAGGGTAAGGGCACTGGCCCCAGTGTGGGTATCAGGCAGGCTTAGAGCCTGTGATGAAGTCTGAGGGATTTGTGAACCTGCCCCGGAGGCTACTGGCTTCCTCAACTCCCTGTTTTGGGTCATTAATACCCACAAACTAAGGTAAAAGTGAGACTGGTGCTCAGGGCTGTGGCTTTATAGAGGCATACATTTTCCATCTCTGATGGAACCCATCTCCCCAACATAGTTGTTTGTTGGTTCATCCAGCATGAGGGAAGTCCTAGGTTTTGGAGGCAAGCCTGGTCCAGCACAGGAAACACAAATCACTAGCTCTGCAAAGAGGGAAGCGAGATTACGGCTGGGGCCTGTGAGCTGCAAGTGGGAAGTAGAAGACTTAGCAGACCTGCTTCTGGGAGGAGCTGTTAACCAATACCTGGTAGTTACAATACTCACTCCTTACTCCCTCCTCATCCCAGGTTGGGCAGGATCATTCTGAATAACTACAGCTTTTTAGCAGGAACAGAACTTTCAAGAGCTGGAGATGAAGTGTTTTGTTAGATAACATGACTTTTTTAACCTTGACATTTTCTGATCCAGACATCATAGTGTACATTACTAGCAAACACAAAACCAGGAAGAGGGCTGAGGGAGAGAAATAAGCAGCAATAAATTGTTTGTTTATTGTTTTCTAAATTGCTTAGCTGCCATGGAGATAAGCATAGCATAGATGCCAAAAGGAACTACTGTTATTCCTGCACGTCATTCTATACCACTGTGTACATTTATTAAGCTTTAAAAAAATATATGTATTTTAGGAGAGATTGAATTTAGGAGTTCTGAACCTCAGACCTGCAAACTATATTGCCTTTCAAGAGAAGAAAATTTCAAAAAGCACAAGACTTGAGACCAAGGGCTGTCTCTCCATATTTGAGGTTTTGAAATGACACTTGGAGAACAGGAATCTTGTCTGCATGTTGTTATAATAATCTATTTTATTCTATGGGTTATGTTCTGTGTTTTGTTTTCTTCTATTTCAGTAGGGCTTAAGCAGCTGAGCAAAAAGGGGGAGGTAGTGGCAAATCGATAATACTTTATTTGATATTTGATTCTTCTTTCCATAGGGAACTCTTCCAGAAGGAGAATATCTACACTTGACACCTCTGGTCTGGTTCTGCAGCTGGGAGGAGTGTATCTGCATGTATAGACTACTATTCTTGTTTGAATTAGTGCCTCTGGAAGGCTTAATAGGAATACACTTCTTTCAGAGACTGGATCTAGCATGACTTTGTAAAACCACAGACCGCCTTGTTCCTTACATGCACTCTGTTCCCTAGACATAAGAGGGCAGAAAGCCCAGTGCCTTGAGAGCCTCTCCAGCTCAGAACAAATGCTGAAGAGAGGCATGTGCTTTAAGCCCTGCTCTCAAAGTCTGTCATGACTTGATCCAGGTTGGAGAAAAACTTCTAACCTGCAGTCAAGATCCACAACTTTGAATTGCCTCTGACCAGTTTTGCTTAGGAAGTACAAAACTCCCTCTGGGGTGCATAGGACCTACTCTAGCTTCCCTTGCCTTCTTGAGAAGATCTGAACGTCCGTGCCAAAACAATACTATACAGTCAGGACACTAGCTACTCTGAGAGCAGGGGAAAGTTTGCAGCCCTTCTGATAGCAGTGCTCCACTTCACACTGAAGTGGAAGCTGGTGAACTGAACATTCATCAGTTGAGAAAGACACTGAGTCTGGCCAGTGTTGCAGTTAAAGCACTCTACTGTGATAAAGGACATGCAAGGATTTGTAACAGAAATATATAGATTGAGATGACGGCATAAACAGAAACAGATTTTTGTGAAAGCACCACAAGAAACACTAGAGAGCAGGTTGAAAAAATGGCAGGCATCAATAGCCAATGACATACGTGACAGCAGTAAAACTGGTAGCAACTAAGCAATCTTGCTTGCACCAATACAACAGTACAATTGACTCATCAGCAGAAGATCTGCGTTCTGACAGTAGGAGGATGGCAGCACAGCTATAGGACATGGGTTGTGCCTTTCCTCATCCTACTATTCCAATAGGAAGACAGAGTGCAGCCACAAAATGCCCAAAATGAGGAAAAAAAAACCAAAATGGGCAGCCACCTTGCCTAACATTTTTTGGAGGCCATCATAAGCAAGCTCCTGAGGCAAAAGATAATGCTTCCATAACTGGTGACTACTGAAGGGTACAAAATAACTGCCCCAAAGCAGTTAATTGTCACCAGCAAAGAGACTCAGAAGACATAGTGAGGACTCAATAGCTGGCACCTGTCATCCTCTGTTGTTATGCAGAAGTGACCCATCTGAAACTACTAATACACACATGTCTTAATGTTCATGTGAGCAGAACTGGGGAAAGAATGATTGAACAGGTGGAGAGTAAGTTTTGTTTAAAATAAATATCACCTTCTCATAAGGTGTTGTTATTGATTTTCAGTACCTTAATTTGAAATGGTTCCAGTTCTTGTTTTGTGACTATATCACTGTCATATTAGTTATTCAGCAGCTTCTAGGCAAGTGCTCAAAAATTAAGCTATAGTTGCTATAAATCTCTAGCTCAATAACCAATAAGTATTCCATACAATGTAGGACAGGTTGAGACGCTTAGGGCTTTTCTCCCCAGAATACCTTGTATCAAGACTATTCCACCTTTTTTTTTTTTTTTTTTTTTTTTTTTTTTTTGGTGTGGGGGGGGCGTGGGGTGGCTGGTAAGATCTGGTAAACTAAAAAAAGTTGAATGTGCACATGCAAAAGGTTGGATTAAGGGAGCAAGGAATGAGCATTGGTACTCCAGTTCTATTTCCTCTACTTTTGCTGAAAAAGTCTAAAATGATCTCTGGCCCTCCCCTCATTCACAGGCACCTATCATGTCCTATGAAGTGCTTGGTACAGAGGAAGTCTTCTGCTATCAGCAAGGTACTTGCTGGTTGCTTGCAGTCCAAATTAGCCTGTGAGCTGCCACTTGAGAAGCTGCCATGTAGTGTCATGGTGAGAATGTTTAAAAAGAGCTTTAGATCCAGATTTCCACAGGCAGAGAAACACTATCACTGCAGTGTTGTCCTTGATGTCAACCTCAGGGTTCTTCCATAAAAAAAGAGATGATAGCAGTGCTTTCTCTACTCACTGTGTTCTTCCGCCTCAGCTCCTGTCTTTGTACTAGGTGAGACCATCCCCTACAGGTGTTCACAGAATGTGAAGTGTTAGCATATAAATGTTGGTATTTTTAACCAAAATTTTAGGGCTTAGGCATCAAGCAAACAGGACTTTTGAGAATCTAAAATTTCAATATAGGTACCAGGAGGGATAATTGGACAACACTTAAATGCATAGCTCCTGTAAATCTTGCTCCACTGAAATGATCAATACCACTTCTTCCTTGCTACACTGTGACCTTCTCAGAAGGTCACCTGGTTATTCCCAGACCATCTTCCACTTCTGAAACAAGAAGAGAGGCCAAGCTGGTATATATACTCATGCTTAACACAAATGCAGTACTACTAACCCTGTCATTCAGAATATAGATAGAAATAGTTTCATTTCCTCCTTCTAATGAAATAACTCATTTTTACTTTTACTTGAACACAAAGAAGTTTAAATAGCAGCTCTATCTCCAACGGTTAGCTATTTCATTATACTTTCACTGCATAAGTAAACATGCAAAGGGAACACCAGAGGCTGTGGCTATAGAAATCAATGAATCGAGCACAGTAACTTCTTCCAATACTAAATATTTATAATTTTATGACTCCCTAACTCAGCTTTGCAACAGTCACTAGTTTCTTTGTAAAGAATAATTTGCTGGGAGCATATCTCTGCTTTGTGATAGAAGCCAAGTGTGGATTAAAGTCATAAGCATTTTAATTCAATGTGTATAGAAACAGTAAAACAATCCAAGCAAGTAATATTACCTACGGACAAGAAAATACATAAGCAAAAAAGTAAACGTGTAATAAGCAACACAGAGATACCAATGATTCTGCTGGAAACTGGGTAGAGAGACCAGATAAAAAGCTGTCTATGGAGATTCTGATTTCTGCTTCCATAGGCACTGCCCCTCTCTGTGTAATGGGATGGAGTAAGAGTTTTATTAGGTGGCCTGGGTAAACTCTGAGACTGTAACATCTGGAATATGGCTATCCTTAGTCTGTACCTTCCTACCACACCTTGACCAAGGGAAACTAGATTCAAATAGGGGATTTATGGCTTAGGATACCACCCACATACTGGGCTCCAGCAAGACAGAGGGACACCATGGAGGCCTCCAAATTAAGATGATCAGGAAGAGAGTTTTAAGTTGTCTGCCTTGTCAACTTTTAGTGAGCACAGGTGAAAAGGGTTCCTGCTGTTTAGGGTTTGTAGTCCTTGGTTTCATCTGCTGCGTGCCTTTGGAGGTGTTGGCCTCCAAAGAGGAAAGGCTAAGAGGGAGAGATAGACCTTCCTCCCTGTTAGCTCCAGAAAGTCCTAGAGAGGACTTCATCCCTTGGATTTATCCATCTCCCTCAAGGGATGCAAGTTCTGGCAGTCCCCAGCATGGGAACTTCTTCCCTGACAAGACCTCCAGAAGGCATCACAGAAACCCCTAGAAAGCATCATATTGTGACAGCCTTCTCAAATGTGATCTAATCCTGTGCCCTGTATAGTCATGGGTGTGTTGGAGGCTGGTCTCTTGCTCAGTTCTAAAGGACTACCTTCTAATTTAAGAGAAACTTCTTCCCTTGTAGAAGTCCTCTTGCTTTCTGATGCCTGCCTAATACCGTTGGTAGCAAGGAGCAGCACAATTTGTTCTTCAAGCTGCGTGGTTACCTTGAATGCCAGGAGCAGAATTGCTCAGAATTTTCCTTCTCTAAACCAGTGAGAAGGAACCAATAAAGAACCAATAAATAAGCATCCTCTATAGGGCCTTTCAAGGAGAGACAGTGGAGGGCAGGTAGGAAGATTTAGATCCTCTAACATGACATTACATTCAAGATCTTGTCTATGTGCAAAGAGGAAACACACCTTGTGTATAAAGACAAATAAGTTATTGCTAGTAAAGCTGAAATCTTAACAGTCTAATTCAGGAATCATCATTAGTCTAGATCTAATTATTACAGAAAAAGAATAATAATGCAGGTAGAATACTTATGTATAGGTAAAAAGCCATAGTAACAACAGCAATTCCATTTTAATTGTAACACACACATATCTTAGTTTCTGCTTTTTTCCTGGTGTTATCCTCATCCTTTCACTGCTCTTTTGGGTCTGAAGATCAGTGGTTTCATTCTGCTGTTGGTAGGGGAGGGAATATTACAGCAAGTGGACAATGTGTGGAGTCCTTTACCAGGAGGAATAGGATGTTCATGTTGACAGTTTTTTTCTTCCTTTCTTCTTCCTTTTTTATTTCTTTCTCCTATCCTGTCTCTTTTTTTTTTTTTTTTTGGGGGGGGGGGGGGGGGACAGGGCGCAGGGTTGGTGGTTTGGTCTTTTTTAATACACACGTGTATATATATATATATGTGTGATGTGTGTGCATGTAATATACATAATAATGTATATACGTATGTTGTACATTTTCTAACATGCCTGTACATCTTTCTCCTTCCTTGGTCTGCAGCTCCACGTTACATAGCACCATATATACTAAATTTGGATTTCTGTATGTTACATACCATTTCCTTGCTCTTATTCCTATCCCTAAACCCAGTTTTGTCCAGCTCTAGGCCTGCAGTTTAACTGTTACTAAATCATTTATTGGGTGTGGTCTCCAGTGCCCACCTTGTGCCCCATCTCTTCTCTTTGCATACCTCTATGCCACATCTTTTATGCAAGCCTCTGCTATCATTGCAGACCTGTGTTTCTTTTCTCAATATCATTGTATTAGAGTTGTGAAAGCCCCAATTTTCCTGGAACAACTGCTTGCTGGAACACCTGCTTGTTACTGTCACCTATAGCAAACTGTGATTGTATCACACAAAGATAAACAAACCAAATCAGTTAGAAAGCAGTTAGAAAAAATGCTGTCACATCTAAACCAAGTGGGAAAAAACAAAAAAAGCTGCAGGCAGGTCAAAAGAAATTAAGACAGAGCAGACCTGACAAGCCTCAGTCCTGAGCCCTTGCAAACTCAGTACAAAGCTTACGGCACATTATACTAGCAGTGACAATACCATATAACAGGGCTACAGTTACACTGGCATCGCGCCCAAGGAAAAAAGTGGTTAGGCAAAAGCAACACAAAGTCATTACCTGAACTCCTGGCACAGTTATGACAGCTTCATGCACGCAGCCTCTTGATGGCAGGAGGATTGCCTTGTGCCACGCAGGGCAAGAGGTGCCAGGAAGCAGCAAGAATAAGGCTTCTCCACAAGAGAGATGATCCAGGAACTGACAATGACCACAGCACAGGCAGGGACAGTCTTGCCTGTGTCCTCTTTGATCAGGACACGAATCTGCAGCATCTATACACAGACAGGCTTTTCTGGCATTCCCAGAAAATGTGAGGTGACAAATCAGTCTAGAGTGTACCAAGAAAGCCAAGCCAGGAGCAGCAGGAGATGAGGCTCAGAAGGAAAGCTACAAGTTAGATCCAAGGTCCACACAAGAGAGAAGATCAAAGGCAGAACTGGAGACCAACAACTTAGAACACAGGTCTAAGATTTAGCCAGGAAATAAGTCCAGAGACCAGACTAGAGGCACATACATGTACAACATAGCTCAAGCAAGAGTTAATGATCCAGGTCTGAGCTTAAATGAAGCTCCAGATGAATGGGTGGAGGGTAGAGTTGATGGTGATTCCAGGTGAGGCTGATAAGGTTGGTTCAGGTCTATTAGTGTCCTCAGGGTCCTTGACAAGAGAAACAGCTAGAGGAGTAAGGATTACGTTTTCTTCTGCCCTCTGACAGCCTCTTGTGGTTAAAGCCCGTTTCAAATGGGTCCAGAGCAAAGACTGAGGAGTAGTTGTAGATCTTGCATAGCTCTGGAAACTAGAGGTGAGACTCCTCACTGAGACAGGAAGTGTTGAAAGTATTCTAAGTGAGAGAGAAAAACCCTATCCCAACAAAGGTGAGCTTCCTCTGAAAAACTTACAGGTTGTGTTTGGTTTAACCTTGGCTGGATGCCAGGTGCCCATCCAGCCACTCTATCACCCCCCTCCTTAGCTGGATGGGGAGGGGAGAAAATAAGATGGAGTAAAAAAAAGAACTCATGGGTCAAGATGAAGGCAGTTTAACAGAAGCACAAAGCAAGGGCTTTGTGTGGAAGCAAAGGAAGAACGAAATATTTATTCTCTACTTCCCATCAGCAAGCGATGTCCAACCACTTCCTGGGAAGCAGGACTTCAGCACGCATAGTGATTGTTTTGGAGGACAAACGTCACAAATAAGGAATGCCCCCCCCCGCCCCCTCCATTCTCCTTGCTTTTATTTCTGAGCAGACATCATACGGTATGGAATATCCCTTTGGTCAGTTTGGGTCAGCTGTCCTGGCTATGTTCCCTACCAAGATCCTCCCCACCCCCAAGCCTATTGGGAGGGTGGAATGTTGGAGAGACTGCCTTGATGCTCTGCGAGCACTACTCAGCAGTAACCAAAACACTGGTGTGTTATCAACACCTTTGTAGTTACTAATACAAAACACGGCACTCTGAGGGCTGCTACGGGAACATTAACTCCATCTCAGCCAGACTGAATACATAGTTATATGGAATGAGTTTGTGAAGGGATGAAGAGAAAGAAGAGGCACATGAATAGTTAGTCCATGTGTCTGGTGGAATTTTTTGTTGATGACAGATGCGCTAAAAGACGGAAAATCTGTAGTTCTGCAGAGGTCAAAGTCATCCACTACTGTCCCGTTGTCTGCAAATCCAGTCATTTTATCATAGAGAGCAATCAGATCATTCAGGTATGATGAACCTTTGGTAAACTCATGTTGACTCTCTAATCACCTCCTTATCCTGCATGGGCCCAAAAATGTGGTCCAAGAGGCCTTGGCCCATGATTTTTGCAGGGGAAACAGTGAGGCTGACCAGTCTGTAGTTCCTGATCCTCACTCTCAGATCTTCAGTCACTCTTGACTTCTTCTGGTCTTCCCTATCTGAATCATTGGCGCCCATGTGCATAAGCAGCAGAGCGAGCTGTGGTGCAGCAACCAGAGCAAGGGGGAGCACGTGTTGGTGTGCTCCCTTCCAGCTGCCTGCCAAGCACTCTGCAATTCCACTTTAAACAGCACATGTTTCCAAAAGGCAAAGATGGGAGGTGGCACTTCTAATCCAAACCTTTCCTCCTTGTCCCTGTCTCTGAGCTGCTATGTCCCAAACAGCCTGTGGCTTAATGATCAGGAAACTTCCTCAGGAGACAAGAAGCTACAGTCCTGATTCTTACACTTTCAGGCAGAAGGAATGAGCCTGAGTGCTGAATTATGAAGGAAATTTTCTACCCACTGTTCCAGAAGAATGAAGAATATTTTTAAGGGCTTTTATTTATTGTTTTTTTTTAAGAATGAACTCTGCATTTTTGAAATGAAGGATTTAGGATCATCCTCAACAGAGAATCCAGCTTGAGGATTTTATGTAGATGAAGATCTCCCCCCAAAGCCTCCAGAGAAGTATCCGAGAAGACTCAGACCTAGGAGTCATACATGTACCAAATTTTCTCTGTCAGCTTATTCTAAGCAGACTTCAGCTATTCCAAGTAGGATTAATTTGACTAAAAGAAGATGTTTACTATTTACATATTTATCTCTGAGCTAAGCACTTACTTCAGGCTCCGTTTCTAACCAAAGGAGAGATTGATTCATGTTAGTTTGACGCAAATGCTCACAACAGGTTATCTGAGCTGGTTGTTTCGAGTCGCACTTGGATGCACCTTAACTCTCCTCATGCTCCCTGTAGGGAGCCCAGACAGCTCAAAACATGCTCCTGGGCTGCACATTGGAAGTGAGGTAGTTGTGCAACTGCTTTGGGGAATTACTCATGCCTTTGTTTTCTGAAAGCAGACTGATATTAGTTGTGCACTCTTTGGGGAGACTGAATGTGCGAAAATATTCAAGGCTCTGAGGAACTCAAATGTTACGGTTATGTTTTGAATAGCAGACGAGAACCAGGGCATCACTCTTTGGCCTGTAAAATTCAGGTAAGTCTTGTCTAACAACTAGAAAAAAAGACATATCATTGTCTTCTTGCCCTATTCGCTCCTCCCCCTGCTCCATCTCCAAAACAATTTGGCTTCTAACTGCATTTGTTCTGTAATCTTGAAGGAGGTGAACGGAACAAACCTATAGATGTCTGTTTTGAAATCAGTTTAGTGTTGTTTTGTGTTATATAAGCAGTTGTTTTGCTGCTTCTTTAGAAAAGTCCTAGTTTTTACAATTCATGTGTTTCTACAAGGCAAGGTAAGAAAACAACCTTTTTTTTTTTTTTTTTTTAAGGGTATTGACTAAGTTTTCAGAAGATTATGCCATAAGATTTTCTGCAACAGAGCAGGACATTGGGCTATGAGACCCTATGTCTTTAACCTTGTATTTCAAGAGAATGCAATGATTCAGAAGTATGGAGAAAATTTAAATGCAAAGAATATTAACAACTTCAAATTTGTAATAACAGAAGTGGAACAGAGGCAGCAGATGAGAAGGTTATACCTAAAATCATAATGATAAAAACAATAAAGTATAAAATGGGCTTCTTCCCACACAGTTCAGGTTCCTGTTTTCTTGTATCTCTTTCTACACTGTGGTTGCAAGTTAAAAATTCTTTAAGCTTTTCTAAGAAGAAGTCACCCCCAATTGCTTGACCAATATTATTGGTCAAGTCACCCCCAATTGCTTGACCAACAGCTTATTCTGTTCAATAATGCTGTTCTGCTGAAGAAGATTTGCATTTCTGGAAATATCTAATTCTGCAGTGGATTAATTCTTTTTGAATTGCTGCTGAGAGGAAATGAACCTGCAGAGAGACAACTGACTTGCAAATTTCTTGTCTAAGGTTACTTAAGGTCTCAACGTTCGTTCAATGCAACTAGCCTATATTGAACACATCAGTATTTACTTAACTGAGCATTCACTGAGCTAAGTTACTATGATTTTACTAAAATGGCAATGCACTAATAAGCACAATAACCAAATACAGGTACAAATGTAAATATAATCCATGAATCAGCAGTTTCAGTTAACCAAACATCATACAAATGCAGCAAACAATTGACTCAACCGGTAAACCACAGAGTCTGCGTTGTGCCAGTCTTGCCTTGGGCAATGCAGGTAGTTTTCTTTCAGTACCTAAACACAGTGTCTTGGTTGATTTACATCAGTAAATAGCTGTGCTACTGTCAAAAGTGTTTGTCTCACTTTCCTCCACTCCTGAAATCATGCTAGGTATAGGATTTAAGCACTAACCTTCAATAAATGATTACTTTCTGCACACATAATGTTGGGGTGATGGTCTGCACACGGTTTCTGCGCACATAATGTGGGCATAACCTACTGGAACAGCTTTCAAACAAAACTGCTTTTGAATCAATGCCTACATTGACTTTTTAAACACTAGATTTACCTTTAGAAAATTGATAAATTCTATGCTATTCCTCTACTTGTAATTTATTACCTTATTGCCAAGTGGAAAGTACTTCACCCGAGCTTGTAAGAGAAACAATGTGGTCTGCTTTGTTGAGCTTCTGGTTGTTGAAGTGAGTCTCTCCAATAACTCAAGTCTTTCATTCCATCTTTCTTTGCCAGACTTTCACAAGCAGGGAAAGGCTTGGGGCTTTATGGGTCTTTAGGAAGATGGAGAAAGCTACTTTTCTTCTGCAGGATCTTTGTTTCTTCTTTGAGTGCCATTGTTTATTTTCATACTGTAGTGATACCTCTGTGCAAACAAATCGTGTTAGAAATGCAACTTTTTACTTCAGTACTGCTATACATCAGCTCACCTTCTTAGCCTTCAAAAAGGGGCTTAGAGTGCTCTTAACTCTCAACACCTCTTTTTGGCTTGTGCACTGTAGGTGTCAGATTGCCTTCTCTGAAAGTTCTAAATTATCTCCTGTGCTCTCTTTTGATACCTTCACAAGCAATCTCTACAAATCCCTGATGTCAGTTCTAAGACAGACTTTTATGTTGTGTGCTGCTGATACAGCTTCAGTCTTCCTACGTTCTTTCAGAATGCTCACATTGGGCAGCTTGGAGAGGAAAAACCTCCTAAAACTGTAAAAAAGCTGTTTGGAGGGGACCTCTTGGGGTCTCTACTCCAACCTCTTGCTTGAAACAGGACTGTGGCTGTGCCAGATTAGGTCAGCCATGGTTTTGTGTAATGAAGCCTTGAAAATCTCCAAAATCAGAGATTCCAGCTACTCTATGAATAACCTGTTTCAGTGCTGCACTACCCTCCTGATGAACGTATCTTTTTCTAATGTCTACCTTGAGCCTCTCAAGCTACTACTCAAATCCATCACTGCTTGTTTTATCACCAGCTTCTGTAAAGAAGAATGTGGCCCATGAGCTTTTAACTGCCATTTATATAGCTGTAGGCTGATATTACATCACCTCTTCACAAGACCAACAAAGTCCAGCTCCTCACATATGGTCTGGGTCCCAGACCATCTTAGCTGTTCTTTACTGGATCCTCTCCAGTTTCTTCATGGCCCTTTTACACTTAGGGATCCCTATCTGCATATGGATAGGGATTCATCAGTAATACCAAGTAGAGGAAGCTAATAGCTTCCCTGTCTGCTTGCCATGAACTTAATATGGTGCAGCATATAATCTGCTTTATTTACAATAAGACCACACTGTTGGCTTATATTCAACCTGCCAGCCCCTGTTACCACCAGGTCCTCTTCGGCAGGACTGCTGTTCATGCAGTCAATTTCAATGCTGATTCAGTATTTTGCACTTCTTCTTATTGAACTTCATATTTCTGCTCTCCCTAATGATTAGTTCAATGTTGAAGTGCTAGACATTTGTTACAGTCAGCAAAAACCTACTTTTATAAAAATATCTAACAACTTGCTGAACACATTCACTTTATTATGCTGTCTTTTATGACATGCATACAAGCACTCTTCAGCTTTCTAGGCTTCTAGCAATAAAGCTTTTAGGATGCTAATAGAAATTAATGACTTGTCCTATTGACTCGCATCTTAAAAACCCTAGACAACCCTACTTCTGTATTCTGTCAAAATAAATCCTATGTACAATTACATGACTACTATTTGCCTTGAGCTAGCTCAGATCTGTGTTCCACACTGAGGTGTCTCTTCTGTGTTTCATTCACATGTTCTTGTTCATTTCAAATACCAATGGGTTAAGCAGAAAAAACTGTGGTGTTCTGCACCTGTACTGATACACTTCTGAAGAACCAACTAAACACCTTCCTATTGACCCTGTACACAGCAACAGTTTTCTGAGGAAACTCCCAAAGAGTTTCTGTCCTCAGTTCAAAGTGTCTTTTCATGGCTCAACCACATTTCAAAAACATTGTTTATTTTGAACCCCATCTGCTGCTTGGTTAGATGTGTCTATAGGGGCCATAGAAGTGGCTGCCTGTGACAAACTAGAAATATTTTCTCTGTTCTGTTTATCAGATGGTCATGTGAGTGTCAAAAATTTTACTAAAGTGAAGATGTCACATAAACTACTCAGTTTGTCATAGTGAACTGTTATGAAAGTTTTCATTTAGTAGAGATGCATGAACCTTGCTCTTCAAAAGCCCAGCAATGATGCAAGAATGCTGGTGTGTAAAAATAGCTGTGAGTGCAAGTACCTTATAAACTCAGATTGTAACTATTTAATTAATTGCAAATATTTAGTGAAGGCATAAACTGAAAACAGATGTTCTCTGCTTCTTAGACATAATTTCCCACTTTCCTGATTTCTATTTTATTTGCTTTATGGTTATTATAACAGCTACCACCGACCACTCCCACTTCAGTGTGCTAACCATGACTCACATAAGTGCCTAATAAATTACATCAATGGGAAAGCAGAAGAACACATGAAGAGGAGGTGCAAAACTCATTAGTCACGCAGTCTCCTTTTCTGGGGACTGAATTGCCTGACAGAAAAGCATTGTGAGTGGCTCATGCATCTGTCAAGTCCACCAGATGTCAATCTTACTCTTGCCTTTTTTGTGAAAGCTATTAATCGATATGCATTATTCAGTATTGTAAAACAGGACCTTAATTAAGCAGCCAACTAAAGCAGAAGGAAAAAGGTAATCACCCAATACACAGTGAATTCTTCAGACAAAGAGAATATAATAGATTTTGCCAGTTGAAGCAATATTTAGATCACATCCATTTATTTCTTTTTCATACATTATCTTGCATAATGATGCAGTTGAGGACAGGTATTCTGGAACAAAAAAGTGAAAAGAAGAATCACTGTGTGGTAGACATTGATTTTGATCAATCTGCATGAAATAAAGTGCATCAGTCTAGTAGATCAAAATCAGAAAAGGGCACTCTGTCCATATTGCTGGGGATGAGCCAGCATCTTCATTATAATCTGTGTGGTTTCAGGGATTTTTTCAGGGATTTATAGCACACCTACAATAATTCACCCAAGGCTGAAACTGTATAAAATCTCCTTATAGCTTTCCAGCATTCTTTTCTGGGTTTATTTTCATAGAAGGGACCCTGGTACATTTACACAGGAGCATAGCACATTGAAAAAAAAAAAGAGTCCATTTTTTTTAGTCTCACCAGCTGCAAAGATGTTTTCTCTATGAAAGAGTCTCACTAAACTTGAGACCAGAAAGGACTGTGATCTACTAGAGCCATTCTCATAAAGTGACCTGTTGGCCAGAACAGACTACCATTTAGTGATAAAGTAAAAGTGAAACCTCAAGACTGTACCAATACTAATAAGTGCCAATATTAATCTACACTATCCCTTAGACAGAATACAGAATAAAGAACTTAGGAGACCACTTATGACAACCTGAAGAGACAGAATAACTAACATGAAGGCTTTAAAGGAACAGTAGACAGAGTACAACCCCCTTTTTTTTTAAAAAAAAAAATACCACCCCCCCCCCCCGCAAAAACAAAAACCCCAACAAAGCAAACAAATAGAAGAGGTGAGCCCCATGAGGAGGTGTGACACAGCTGAAGCCAGCTCTTGGAACAGAGTGCGATGTATGTTTTTGATCCCAAGGCAAGAGTAAAAATAAGATTTCCTATATTTCCTATATTTGACCTTGACAGGCTTGAGAGGTGGGC
>NW_010325736.1:7569-13725 GCF_000700745.2 Antrostomus carolinensis | reverse complement strand
TTTTGGGGGGCCCCCAGTGCTCTGTGTGCTACCTGCCTTTGGGGGTCCTGTGTGGGTTTTGGTGGTCCCATGTAGGTATTGGAGGTCCCATGTAGTTTTTGGGGGTCCCTCAGTGCTCTGTGTGCTCCCTGATTTGGGGGTACTGTGTGGTTTTTGGGGCTCCCCCAGTGCTCTGTGTGCTCCCTGGTTTTGGGGGTCCCATGTGGGTTTTGGGGGCCCCTCAGTGCTCTGTGTGCTCCCTGCTTTGGTGTCCCATGTGGGCATGAGGTTCCTTCTATTCCCCATCCTGTTGTGGGGGTCCCATGTATGTCTGGGCCCCCCAATACTCTGTGGGCTCCCCCCTCACAGGTTGGGGGTCCCATCTGAGACCCCCTGACACCCCGTGTCTCCCCTTAGCTGGGGGCTCTCAGGGGTATTAAGGACATCCCCTGCCAAAAGTGAGGTCCCCTTAAAACTGTTGGGGGGGGCAGTTCTTGTCCCTCTCTGAGTTGTGGGGGTGACTCCTGGTTTTGGGGGTGTCAGAGTCCCATCCACTCCCCCCACACCCAGTGCTGCCCAGTTTCAGGTCTGACCATCCCTTACTTGGCTCAGAAATGAAGGTTCAGCTTGGAGCTGGGGGGGTGAATGTGACAGTGTTGGGGGTGTTTTTCTTCCCTCCCCCCCAAAATTCTGGCTGACTTCACCCTTTCTGGGCTCGTTAGTGATTCCCCCTGGGGTCAGCATGAGGATAGGGAGAAGCTGGACCCACTTGTGTCCCCCATGTTGGTGTGACATTTCCCTCCTGAGCTTCACCCTCCATCCCCAATTGTGGGAAGTCCCCCCTGTCCCCTCTCCACATGTCCCATCCCTTTGTGTCCGTCTCTGGGGCTCCCCAAACCCTTCTGAGGGGGGGACTCTGAAGCTGATGAATTACCTGGGGGTGCAGTTGGGGTGTTTAACTGGTGTTTTAGGATTTCCAGCTTGTTTTTTATCAACAGGTTGGTGTCTGCCTCACAGATGTCCCCGATTAATGAGCAGCTTCAAAATACATCTTAAACTTAAATTTAGCAATTAAGTTGTTTTTTTCTTTTTGAAGGGAGGGAAAAGAGCTCAAATGGAGACCAAAGCCCCAGCGTGGCACTAACTGCACTTGTCTCTAATTCCCCAGTGACTTTTCCTGTCTGAGTGATCCTGACGGATGTGACTGCCAGGATCTTCCATCTACAAGTTCCCAGGAGACAAAGGTACCGGGGATCATCCTGCAGCTCCTACATGCGGGGGGTCCTTTATCCCTAGACCAAGCACAGCACCCCTGGGACAGGACTGAGCACCCAAAGGGACCTGGGGAGTTGGGTAGAGCAGGTCGAAGTGACTGTTCTCTGGGGTGAGCTGTTCTTCCCCCCCGCCTCTTTTTTTCCTCTTTTTTTTTTTTCCTTTTATTTGAGCCTGGGGCTGGAACCTTCAGCATTAAAAGTTTCTTCAGAAACTGGTTTTTACAAGAAGCCAGTCCTGGCTCCGAAGCATTTTGCGGCGTGTTCTCCTCCCACACGAGCTGGGCAGTGACTCATCTTCCTTCCAGGACTCGGTTAAAGGAGCACCAGTGATTTTTGGGGCAATGTAGAATGGAGACAAACATCTGCTGAGGGTCTTGCTCACATCTCTGGACGCTGTCAGTGTTTCCTCTGTGTCTGTTGGGGGGTGAGAGTGGGTTGGGCTGTCTTGGGTTAGTGCTCCAAGTGCCTCTGTGACAGTAGGGAGGGATATTTAGCTTGTCTGCTTTGGGGAAGGAAGTTAAAGCTGTAATTATTAATTTGAATAAAATCTCTTCTGCCTTCTCCAAAGCAGCTAGTTAAAACTGAATTAAATCAGAGCAGGTTGGTAGCTCTTGACTGAGCTGTGGATTTTGGATGGGACTTGTGAAAGTGTCTTTAACTGGGAGCTAAGGGGGGAAAAAAAATATGCCAGTTTGAGGTTGGGCAATGCTGGGAGCCACGTGTTGGCATTGTGTGGCATGGACATCCATCCCTCCGGCATCCTCATCCTGAGGAAGAGGAGTGAGGAAGGTTGGTCAGGTGCAGGAGGCGTTGGCAGATGTCTGCCTGAGATCATGCTTGTCTCTAAATAGATCAGGTGTAAGATCTCGCAACGGGATTTTGAAAAACAAATGCACAAAGCAGAAAAATCGGTTTTTCATCAGGCAAGAATTTGCCTCGGGTGGGTTAGTTTTTCACTAGGTGTTTGTTTCCTGCATCCCAATGTACTTAAGACAAAATAACTGGATCATCTCACCTCTTTTCCCATTTAATAACTAACTGGAGAAGCGGTTGTCTGTCTGTGCCTAGATGTGCACTCTGGAATAATTTTTAACCTGCTGTCGCTGAGCCAAAGCGAAGTCAGTCTGCCCCAAACTTCCTGTAGCTTGTGAAGGGGAAATGCTGAAATAATGTCGAGTCACTGTGAGATAAATAATCAGAGTTCAAAGCGGATTTAAGTGGGTTTGTCTGTCCCCTGCGATGTCTGAGTGTGATAGTGAGGTGGGGGGGAAGCTGTCAGTCAAGCTGTGACACGTCTTCCTCTACTTGTGGAGCGTGAGTCTGTGGCAGCACATTGGCAATGAGAGGAAGGGGACGCACATCTGGGGTGCAGGGTAAGGTCAGATGGCTCTGGCATGAACCTCAAGCCAATTATGTCCACAAACGAGGGTGATGAGCTGATGGAGCTGGAGAAACAGGAGATGTGGGGGCTTTTTTATGGGTGGGATGCTGCTACAAGGGACTTTCCTAAACCAAAACTGCGTGGGAGGAATTATTAAATCCCATGTCTGTGAAAGGAGGTGTTGTGTATGGGGTGTCTTGTTTTGGAAGGGTCTTGTGGGCGGTGGGTTTTACGTGGTGCTCTTCTGTATTTGAATATGACGCACGTAGCGAGTGAATAAATGCAGGTGGCATCTAAATGAATGATATCAGGTTGATGGGGATGTGTCTAGGTGCTGGGCAGAGTTCCATCCCCCTAGGATTGACCTCTCCAAGAGCTGGATGCAGCAGCCTTGGGTGGAGAGATGTCTACATCTCCTCCTTGTAGATGAAGATAGTGGGAATTGGATCTGGATGGCATCTGCTCCAGCCCCTGCAGAAGTGGCTTTGCTGCCAACTCTTAATTGTAGCTACAAGGGGGTGGTTCCTCCTTTGGGTAACCTCCTGGTTGTGTCTCTTGGGTAAGAGGTGGCAGCGAAGCGATTCGGCACTTGCGTAAGTCATGTGAAACGGCTTCACACTCATCGTGGCATCACCGAGGCAGAAAGATCGGGGGGCAAAACAACCCCTGTGTTTTCGGGTGGCAGGTGAAAGTTGTTGCAACAGCCGGTTGCTCATCTCACAGCCCATGAAGGGCAGATGTGGAGCACCTCATTTCTGTTGATTGTTTTTTCTTCCCCCTCACATGAAATTGTATTTTGGGAGACCCAGAGGTTGTAGTTTCCCAATTATCCTCTTTGTGGCCTGTTCCAGCACGATGGCCAACATGGGGTGCTCATCCCAACACGTGGGCACCCCTTGGTATCTGGCAACAACCCTGTGCTGGGATGAGGAAGTGATGTTAATTTAGAACAGTTTTGCAGAGATGGGGATGAAAAAATATAACCCCAAAATAAGAGAAATGCAACTAGAACCAGTTCTTAAAATAGAGACATTGACCCAGAACTTACAGCTGAGTTAGTGCAGCGATTGTGGGAAGCATCACTTTGATTTGGGCTGTTTGTGTGAAATTTGGTCTCTAAAGTTGTACCTGTTGTGGGGGAGAACAAATTAAGAATGAGGTAAAAATGAAGTTGGACTAGCTGATTGTTGCACATCCATTCCAGTTGAATTATTTTATTCTAAAAATGAAAAATACTTTTATTTTTTATTTTTTTTTAAACAAGACCTGTGTGCTGGTGCTTGTCTGACAGCCCATGGTGACAGCTTGTGCCCCTGGGGTTGGGAGAGGGAAAGGACGGTTAAACCAGGGTGTGAGGAGCATAAATGCCAAGGGGAGCAAAAGTCCAGGGAGATAAGGAAGGTCAGAGACTCTCAAAGGCTTTAAAATAGAGCTTCTCAGCCATGACCTGAAGAAGCAGATGCAATGGCTGGAGAACAGGGTCTCCTCTGATAGTTGAGAGACCTTGGTGTGACTTCAGCTGTGGGACCAATGTGACAGGGTAGTCACTGGTGCCACTCTCACCTGCTTCCACCTTCATTTTATTTGCTGAATCAGCTGTAACTTGAGTACAGTTTTCTTATCTGTGGTGTTTAAAGGCAGTATCAGTGTAAACCTCACATGTGTAAATGACTTCTGGCTACTAATAAATGGAAACGGTGTAAAAAAGTGATGAAAAACAATACCTGGAACCTTTATCTGTATATCTAAAAGTAGTTTCCTTATTGCCAGGGATACATGTTGTCTGCTCAAGGTGTTGTCACATCAGCAGGTCCCTTCTTAGCTCTGATTTTTCTGGACAGTGGGACACTGGTGAGTGATTCTCTTGTCTTAAATAAAAGTTCTGTGCATGTTCACAGTTCCCAGAGGCTTTTAGTGTGGTGGATGTGGTGAGTCTGTGTTCAGTGTTGGGCCCCTGACTCCAAGAAGGACATGGAGGTGCTGGAGCGTGTTCAAAGAAGGGCAACGGAGCTGGGGAAGGGTCTGGAGCACAAGTGTGCTGAGTTCCCTTGTGGCTGAGGGAACTGGGGGTGTTGAGCCTGGAGAAAAGGAGGCTGAGGGGAGACCTTGTGGCTCTGTGCAAGTCCCTTGGAGGAGGGTGGAGAGAGGTGGGGGTGGGTCTGTTCAACCAAGGAGCAAGGGACAGGACAAGAGGAAATGGGCTCCAGTTGTGGCCAGGGCAGTTGAGATGGGATGTGAGGAAGAATTTCTTTGCTGAAAGGGTTCTGAGGCATTGGAAGGGGTTGCCCAGGGCAGTGGTGGAGTCCCCGTCCCTGGAGGGATTGAAGAGTCGTGTAGAAATAGTGCTGAGGGGCATGGGTTAGTTGGGGACTGGTCAGTGTTGGGTTCATGGTTGGACTTGATGATCTTAAAGGTCTTTTCCAACCATGATGATTCTATGAGTTAGATTGAAAAAGTTGTTTTTAATGCGTGACACCTTTCTATTTTCTCTGTCTTGGAAAAATTTGTGCCTTTTCCTAAGGGTTTGCACACCTGCAGCTGGTCCTTTCCTTTGTGACAGCCCTTCCTGTCCCAACCTCTGCCAGCTGGTTGCCTGGCTTGTGTAGGTGCTATTTCCATTTCTCAATGCCAGGCTACAATGCATAACACCTCCCACTTTATCAGCTCTCCCACTCCTCCAACTCGCTTGGGCAAGAAGCCTCCCATGATGCCTACAAGAAAGCTGGAGAAGGACTTTTCATAAAGGCAGTTAATGACAAAACAAGGGGAAATGGGTTTAAGCTGAAAGAGGGGAGGTTTAGATTAGATATTAGGAAGAAGTTCTTCACTGTGAGGGTGGTCAGACACTGGAACAGGTTGCCCAAGGAAGTTGTGGATGCCCCCTCCCTGGAAGTGTTTAAGGCCAGGCTGGATGAGGCTTTGAGCAACCTGATCTAGTGGAAGGTGTCCCTGCTGATGGCAGGGGGGGTTGGAACTAGGTGATCTTTAAGGTCCCTTCCAACCCAAACCATTCTACGATTGACTGGTGCGATGGGCGAGGTGGTGGGGGGAGTGATGGTTCCCTTGCCTGATGGGTAGACTGGTGGCCTGTGTCATCTGTCACCTGCTGCCAGGTGAGGGATGGGACTTTGGGAGCTGTGTGTCACATCAGCTTTGCTTTTGTCCCTTGCTGCGGGGACGTGGATAGTGCTGACATGGAGAGTTCCATATAAATAAGCACTTATAGCTCCATAAATACGCCTGTTGAACAGGACACAGATAAGATACAAGCGTGGTCTGTCTTCAGATTTGCTTAGTTTTGTGGAACACACAGTGTCCTTGATCAGACCTGTGAGTGTTGGCTCACCTTTGTGTCCCTGGAGGGATGGTGAGTGCTGACGGGCAGAGCATTGGCTGTGACCTGTAGAGCTTGAAGGCGATATCCTGGTCCGAGTGTGGTCTGAGACACTTGTTGTCTTGGGTCTGGCTGAGATGGAGTTAATTTTCCCCATAGCTCAGAGTGCTGTGGTTTGTATCAGGAGC
>NW_010325736.1:3559-7529 GCF_000700745.2 Antrostomus carolinensis | reverse complement strand
CCTGCTGAGCAGTGATCCCACAGCATCAAGGCTGGCTCTCCAACATTGTCCCCTCATAGTAAGCTGAGGGTAGGGAAGATCTTGGGAGGGGACACAGCCAGGACAGCTGACCCAAACTGACCAAAGGGATCTTCCAGACCATATGACATCTGCTCAGAAATAAATCAAGGAGAACGTAAGAGAAAGGAGGGCATTTGTTATTTACGTTTGTCCTCTGGGGTAACCACTATGCGTACGAAGCCCTGCTTCCTGGGAAGTGGCCAAACATCACCTGCTGATGGGAAGTAGAGAATAAACATTTTGTTCTTTGGTTCTGCATGTGCAGCTTTGCTTTGCTTCTATTAAACTGCCTTTGTCTCAACCCACGAGTTTGGGGTTTTTATTCAATCTTATTTTATCCCCTCCCCATCGTACTGAGGAGGGGGGTGACAGAGCAACTTGGTGGGCATCTGGCATTCAGCCAAGGTCAACCCACCACACTTGGCTTTCATCATTCCACATCTTCCCAAGGTCCTTGTGCCCTCTGAGACAGGAGTTTGGGTTTTTTCTTTTGTTTTTTTAGTGTGGTGCTGTTTTCACCAGGTAAAGAGATCCTATTTCCATAGCTTGGCTCATACTGAATGTGGAGGTGGTCCTAATTCCTGATCTTGAATTTAAATCTCTATTTTTGGGGACTCTTCCCTAAGGGAGAGAGCTCTTCTCAACCCAGTAGTCCTGGCACATCACTTTCCTCTAGCTTTTTGTCCTGGGATCTGGGTGCAGGCAGTTCTTGTACCTGTCTGCCAGGTGATTGGAGTTTCAAGTTGTGTTCTCGCTGACACGCTCAAAGTGGAGGCGATTGTTTTCTGAGCGACTCTGCTTTGTGCTCAGACATTCGAGTAATCCTGTGGTCTGGTTGGTGTTGGACAGAGGAGGAGAAACCTGTTTTTCTGTGCCCTGGGTGGCCTCCCACAACTGTCCTCCTTGTTGACACTGGAGAGGGCACAAAAATGAGTGTGGTTGGGCTGCCTGATGCTCTTGAAATATAAATTATCACCACAGGAGATAATCACTGTAGGAGACCCTATGTCTGTACCAGAACCATTGCATGGGGCTACTGCAATCAAGAAACGCTTCCTTCTCTTTATTTTACTTGTCATGGATGACAGAATTTCAAACCAGTGAAGTATGTTGTGACAAAACGTTTGGTTGTGTGATCTTTGCAACAGAAACTTAACAGGGAAAAGGATGAGGTGGGATCTGAGGGAACACATGGACAACGCCGGGTGCCTAAATCCATGAGTAATGTGTAGACCTGCTCATAGGAGGGGTGATGCTTAACTTCTGGCAGGTCAAGGATAGTGCTGAGTAGGTTCCTCTGCTTACAAACGTTGCAGTCACAAGCACAGAAAATTAAATTTCTGTTTCTTTCTCCAGCCAAAACGTACCTGGTTAGAGTCCTTTCTGCTTCAAGCTGAACTACAAATGGCTCATGTCAGGGAATGGGATTGCTACAGCTTGTCTCTGGAAAGGAGAAAAGCACAATTACCCACCAATTTCTGAGTAGAGGGGAACAATTTTAACTCTGCTCACCCACTCACTTCCTTAAGTAGCAGTCAAATTGCTGGAGAAGGAACTGCCTGTCGAGGGCAGGGCATGACTCTGCCTTGGCATCACATGCTGTGCCTGTGCTTAGCTCTGGATTTACCTGTTGGCTCGTCCAGACAGGCAAAAGGAGCAGAGATCTGGGAGTCAACTCTTCCTAGCCACATTCCCTGAGCACCCACCACAGGTCAATAGCTGTCCTGATCTGTGAGAACAGCCCATCTGGTTGGGAGGGACCAGGGGCTCAGTGGAGCTTGGCTTATGGGTGTGAGTCCCTGATCTGCAGGATTAGGCTGTAATTCTGACCAGAATTTGACTTCAAGGAAAAATATCAATTAATGTCAAGGTCTAATGGTCACTGGGTTTGTTTTATCTTTCATCTCCTTGGTGAGAGAAGATGTGGGGATGTCTTCTCTTTTTTTTTCTGACTTCTGTTTTATTTCTTGCTCTTTTTTTGGTGTTCTTATCTCTCTTAACCTGTGGCTGCCGCATTTCTAGTTGTCCTTTAATTGTCTGCTGAGAAATCACTGCTCTGCTCATGGCTTTTAAAGAAACTGTAGTTTGTTGGGATTGTTTGGGCTGGAGGGAGGTATGGGTGCATGGGCTGGACTTCGTGGATGAAAGGTGAGGGGCAAGAAAGCAAACAATATAAGTAATGAATGAGAAGACATTCCTATGACAAGCTGAGCTTGTGTGCAAGGTGGAGATCCTCTCCAAGAAGCTGGTGAGAGTTAGTCTGGTCTCAGGAATGTTCACTTATCACTCTTACCCTCTTGTATCTGCATGTGTGCAAGTATTCTAAGCTGTGGGATGGCCTCAGAGATGACTTGGGTTTTTTTGCTCCCATAAATTGGAAATACTCCACTGTGGTGCCCCAATCTCTTCAGTGCAAGCAGGTCCACTGATTTTGAGTCCCCTCTTATCCAAAATCTGTCAGCTCCTGTGATAATATTGTAACTTCTCGCTTGAACAAGATAAGACTTTCAGTCCTGTTAATGCTGTGTATATGGAGAGCTAAAATATTTTTCTTCTTTGACAATAAGACTCCTGTAATGCCACTTACTGTCTGCTGTAACACCAAATTCCTGGGAAATGTGGGGCTGGATCTCTCTTAAACCAGTGGAGAAGCCTGCTGCATTTATCTAGGTCTTTTAACCAGGGCTGGTCAAGGCTTGTGTTTCTATAGTGTTGGTTTAGGGTGACTAATCCATCATAAATCATCTCTTCTGTCACTTGCCGCTTCTCCAAATGCAGCTTTCTCCGTGTCGGTGTCCTTCCTCACCCTAATAAATGAAAAGTCTTACAACTATTTAGGTAATAATGCAGCTAGGTAGAAAATCTGCTATCAGAGCAGCTCAACAAACCTAGATAGGTGCAAGGGGCGTTAAAAGTTTTGTCCCCTTTCATGGGAGGGTTTTGCTTGTCATAGGTAGATTTGTGAGTGTAGCTGGGTATTTTAGACTTTTTGCAGCAAATATCCAACATAATCTGCTTCCAGTGTGGGCTGACCAAAGCTACTGGGTCTCTGCTTCTGGGAATGACCTCAGATATCATTCTACTGTCCTCTATCTCCTGGAATCTTTGTAAATTATTTTATTATTTCAAAGGCCACCAGAGCAGATTGGCAGCCTCAGAAGGGCTCTATCTTTTTCCACATACGTTATGACTTTGAATCCCAAGACCTTGAATTCTGGACTCTTCCTGTAGAGCTCTGTGTTGGTGCCTTACAAAGAAGAGCTGTTCTGTAGTTTTGTTGTGATGTCAGTGTTACTGGAGCGACTTGCCTGGCTTGCTCCACTGATTTCAAGCAAATTTGGAGAATCTTTGTGTTGTAATATCTGTAATGTTGTGTGGTTGTGCTTAGTTGTGACATTGAAAGGGAGCTTGTGGAGCTCTCCCAGCTCTCCCACCTTTTCCTAGGCAGCATGAAACCAACCAAGAGTTGCTTCTGCTGAAGACTGAACCTTCATCAGGGGATGAAGGTTCAAATTTTCTTACTCAGCCAAGCTTCAGTTCCTCTCCCAACTCTTCAGCAGATCATTATTTCTGTGCAGACTTCAGTACTATTCTGCAGCTTTATCAGCTAAAGTCTTTCCTCCATCTCTAGCAAAAAACCAAAACCAAAACAAACAAGGTAGGCTTGATATGGTAAATGAGATTTTCAGTATTAAATTTGTTGGGGAGTCCCTGGGGGGTTGTGTATTTTTGGTGCAATTTCTCTTTCTCTGGTGGAGAGTGACAGAGCAATTTGCATTCTTAGCAAGAACCTGTGTGTGTGTATTTCGAAATAAGGGAGAAGCCCTTAAGGAGTGTGGTATTTGCCACATGCAGGGGCAGCTCCTTTCTGTTGGCCTTTCCTGAATTTTTGGAATACGAGAGAAAGAAT
>NW_010325736.1:0-3529 GCF_000700745.2 Antrostomus carolinensis | reverse complement strand
GGAATGAGTGATTGGGAAACAAAGACACAGACAAAGCACACAAGCAATTTGGAGCGAGAGGAGGGGATGATTGAAATCTGGGAAGGGTTCAGGTGACACCAAGTATCATGGGGAAGCATCTGTGGAAATAATTGCTGTTCTGAATTTGTTTGAGCAGGATATTCCCTTTGACCTGTCCTTGCTGTGCCCTGCAATTAGTTGGGTGCAAATGTGCTGGTGTTACTTGGAGGCACAACGGTACGGGCAGAGCAACAGCGAAATCATGTTGACTAAGCAAAAGGCAGAGTTTCCATTGGAAACATTAGCTTGGAGAAATAACTCTTCTAGATAAGAAGTGAAAACGTGGAAGGAGGAAAAAGCTATTATGTGTTGCTCCTGTCTGTAGTTAGAATTACAAGCCGAAGAGGTAGGAAAGGCAGAGACATCTGCTGCTGATAACTTGTGAATGGATTAGAATTACAGCACCTTAATGCCAAATACTGCACGGTGCAGCTGGTGTCGATTTAATTCAGGAGCCTGTTCTGCAGTTGGAAATGCTTCGTGTTCAGCTCTGTGATCCTCTCCAACCGTGTCCTGGGCTGCATCCAGAGCAGCGTGGGCAGCAGGTGGAGGGAGGGGATTCTGCCCCTCTGCTCCGCTCTCGTAAGGCCCCACCTGGAGTACTGTGTCCAGTTCTGGAGCCCTCAACAGCAGAAGGACATGGAGCTACTGGAGCCAGTGCAGAGGAGGCCACGAGGATGATGCGAGGGCTGGAGCAGCTCTGCTGTGAGGACAGGCTGAGAGAGTTGGGGCTGTTCAGCCTGGAGAAGAGAAGGCTCCGGGGAGACCTTCTAGCGGCCTCCCAGTACCTGAAGGGGCTCCAGGAAGGCTGGGGAGGGACTTTGGCCAAGGGCAGGGAGTGACACAACAAGGGGTGATGGCTTGAAAGTGGCAGAGGGGAGATGGAGCTGAGATGTGAGGAAGAAATTCTTTGGTGTGAGGGTGGTGAGACAGTGTCCCAGGCTGGCCAGAGAAGCTGTGGCTGCTCCTCCCTGGAAGTGTTCTCGGCCAGGTTGGATGAGGCTTTGAGCAACCTGGTCTAGTGGAAGGTGTCCCTGCTGATGGCAGGGGGGTTGGAACTGGATGAGCTTTGAGGTCCCTTCCAACCCAAACCATTTGATGATTTTTATGATTCTCTCCTCCTGGTTTGTCATCTAGGAGCCCAGAGTGAGCAAATGCCTGATGGAGTGATGCTGAGTCTGAAAAGCAAATGAAGATCTGCTTATGGCTTGGCAGCAATGGCCTCAGCTTGTCATGAGGTGCCTTTGGTAGCTCCAGACTTGATTTTAATTTTCTCTTTGATTTTTTTTTTAATTGTTGTTGATAGCTTCCCATAGCTAGCTTTATCCTGCAGCTCTTGAACACCTTAAGACAATCAAACAGGATGTCCCCATGGTCAAGGATCAGGCTGAACATGCCTTTTCTCCACTTCCCCAGCCTGCAGTAAGTCATAAAAGACAGGAAAAAAAAAAAGCCAACTAAAACCAAACCAACCTCTTAGTAGGACCAATGCTTTTCTGTACTTTGTCCTTTTTTTTTATCCTGAGCTAATGAATACTTAGGGCAGGGACAATGCTGGCTGATAGCTGGCTGGCCTTAAGGAACATCTCGCAAAGAGGCAAGCGAGGAGCTCTCAGCAGCCTCCTCTTGCTGCTCCATAAGCAGACTTGCCATAGAAACAGACCTGTAGTAGTTTTGCAGGGACAGGAGCTTGGATCATCTCATGAGGAAGCTGGTGGGATGTACCCGAGGCACAGCCAGGAGCACAAACTCTTCTCCTGAATTTGGGCAGAGCACCTCACGGGCTGCTTTGGTGAGTCAGAGGGGAAGTTGGACGGGGCTGAATCCTTCCTGTGAACTGACACTTGTGCATCTCCTTTCCTGATAACTTCAAAGTTGAATGATCTGTTTCCAGCATCTGCTTCAGAATCACAAGATTGAGGTAAAACAGGGTTTTTGTGTTGGTGCCAAACCAGCTCCAGCACAATCAGTGTTGCATATTTTGATCCACAGTGGGAAGGAACCTGTAGTAACTGCTTGGCTGATGTGCAAGTGTGAACATGCCATGTGTCTCTGCTGTGTCTGCAGACCAGTTTTGACAAACAGGAGCATTTAGGGACAAACAAGCCCAGATAAAACCCCTTGGCTGAAGGCATGTTGACCATCCCCACCCCTGCGGTTCATAGAATGTTTTGGTTGGAAAAGACCTTTAAGATCGAGTCCAACCGTACCTGTCCACTAGTAAACCATATGTCCAAGCACCTCCTCTACCTGTTGTTTAAATATCCCCAGGGTTGGGGACTCTACCACCTCCCTAGGCAGCCTGTTTCAGTGCCTGAGAACCCTTTCAGTGAAGAAGTTTTTCCTGACATCCAATCTGTACCTCCCTTGGCACAAGTTAAGACCATTGCCTCTTGTTCTATCACTAGTTACCTGAGAGAAAAGATACATACCTGCCTTGCTATTACCTCCTTTCAGGGAGTTGGAGAGAGCCAGAAGGTCTCCCCTCAGCCTCCTTTTCTCCAGGCTCAACAACCCCAGTTCCCTCAGCCGGGAACTCAGCACACTTGTGCTCCAGACCCTTCCCCAGCTCTGTTGCCCTTCTCTGGACACGGTCCAGCACCTCCATGTCCTTCTTTTAATGAGGTTATTGTGGTGCCCTTGGGTATAGCGACATGGGTACTCTGGAAAAAGCTGTAGTGATTGAAACTCCTCATATGAACCAGTCTGTCACCCAGATCACATCTTTCCTAGGCTCTCCATCTCAGCAGAGCTTTCCACTGGGATTGCAGCCTGGTGTAGGCTGCTACTGGGAAGGTTTATGCTCATCCATCTGTGTTGTTGAGCTGGAAAATGCTTAGTCAAGGCCTCACATCAGCTAAGCTGAGCAGGCATCTTGTCTTTGGCTGCTGGATTAGGTCTGGAAGAAGGTCTATGCACTTTCAGAGCATGTAGTGAAATGGTGGGGATGGTAAGGTGGGAAAACCTGGTGTCTTGCAGGTTTTTTAGCAGAATAAGAGTAAAATGGCTCTGTCCTGTTCTGGGTACAGTATAACTGGATTTGGCAGTAATCAAGGAGCCATGGCTCAGGTAGCACAGACAGGCAATTCTACCAGAATTTTAAATTCTGGTTGTAAATACAGCACTGTACCAGCACTTAAGCTGTTATTGAGGTAATACAATTTAACATCTTACAGCTGCCTTTTTCCTTAAATCAAACACATGCAGCAGCTTCCGAGTGAAAGAAAACCAACAGAACATCCATTGTGCCAATCCAATGTGTGGTTTTTTTTTTTTGTTTTGGTTTGGCTTTTTTTTTCCTGTTGTCTTACCCAAGCTTTCTGGCCCACAAGGCGTGGGTTTGGTGACCGCCGTTGCTTCTTGTTCATGACTAACATCCTCCCGTGGCATTGCTCAGGAAATGAGGCACTCTGCAGATCTCTCGCTGCTTGGACGGTGGTCTCCCTGCTCCAGGAGATGCATAACTATA
>NW_010325735.1:0-2284 GCF_000700745.2 Antrostomus carolinensis | reverse complement strand
ATCGCATTTTTAGCCGCGTTGCCAGTTAAATCGATTTCTGCGTATGACACCTCAGCCGAAGGCAGGCAGCAGAGCCCCTCACCCCCGCCTGGAACCAGACCCAGTGCTGCCGTTCGCCCCCTCCCCCGTTCCTTCCAGTTGCAGAATAAACACCACTCCAGTTGCAGAATAACGACAACAATGACTCCGATGCTCACGCCTAGTAGCTCTTTCGGGGTAAGAGCTACTCCCCGCTTCGCTGTGCCTGACAGCCTTTCATTTCTTACCGCTGCCCGCGCTTTGTCTCTGATGCTTTATAGCATCGAGCCTCCTTTTTATTTATTTTCGGTAGGCGACGGTCTGAATTGCCTGGCAGAGCTATAAACTGATTCTCTGCCCACCTGCAGCAGCCTCTGCTTCCCACTCACACCTCAATAACTCAAGGCGAATTCAGAGCAATTAGGAATACAAGGCTCTGAAAAGCTACAATTAGCATCCAAATTTCGCTTGATTACAGGCTTCAGCGCAGGCTGAAAGGAAGCTGCAGTATTAGCATTTATAAAATGTAAGGGGGGGGGGACACCCGCTTTACGCCACTGGTGTAACTTCGTCCTTTAATTGATTCATTTTCTCCACACCCCTTACAACATCCTGATTTTTTTGCCATCTGGGGCAAATTTATTGTCTAAATCTTTCAAATGTGGCCGTAAGATAAAGGCAGCCTTGGCCACCGAGGCGGGCTTTCCCTCCCAGCGTTTTATTCGCCACGGACCAACCTCTCCCGCTCCCACCAGGAAGATGGTTTCTTTGTGTAAAGCACTTTCCGCACCTTGCTTAACGGTGCGGATCCGGGCTTCACGAATTTATCGTTTCGTTTAGATATTGCTCTTTCCAAGCCTAGGTGGAGAAAGCCTCCAAAATACTTTAAACGAGGAAAATATTAAAACCTACTTGTGGGTCGTAAATTAGTTGGGGTGGGGTCCGGAGCGTCGTTGGAGGACGAGGGAGCGGAGGAAGCCATCCCTTCAGAAAAGCCCCAGTCCCCGCAGCCCGGTTTCCTCTGATATTCCTCTGAGGGGTGGGCAGCAAGAAATTTGCTGGAGGGAAGAAAAGGCGGTTTTAGTAGTCTGGTCTCCTGCAGAACCGCACCGGAGTCCTGTCCGGACGCCGGCGGGAGGCAGCCTGCAGCCCCGCGTGAGCCGCGCAGGTCCCGGGGCGGTGGCCGGGCGGGCAGGAGCCGGTCGCGCCGGGAGAATGCCTCGACAGGCTGAAGAGCTAAATCGTCCCTTCTGTGGATGCCGAGGCGCTACCCCCTGCGCCTGAATGACGGATTTAGCAGAGCGTGAAGTCTATCGCAATTATATCGGTGGCCGCTGAGCAGGGCAATTATGTGGCTGGCGTCAAACGGAAACCAACGTGCAAAGCGGGCTTCGAAATGACCAGCTCAAATGACCTACACGCCCAAACGGAGAGCCCGTTTCCCACTCCAAACACACGCCGAGCTAAGCATTCAGGAGAGACTGACAGACAAACCCCCGCCGCACCCACAGAGGTGCATTTTGCCCGGGTCCAATGACAGGCGCCACACACATGTGTATTTGCACACACATGTTTCAGCAAATCGGGACCAGTACGCGCTCCCGCACCTCCCGGCGCTCTCCCGCGCCCGCGCTCGCTTTAGCAGCACAAATCGCAGGAGAAGGGATGTCTGTCTGGGAGAAGGAAAGTGCTGGACCAGCCCTCGCTCCTCGCCAGATGTTCAGCTCCTTCCTGGCGGACACGGCGCTCCGGTAATCGGTACAGGGTCGCTGATGGAGAATTGCCGGGTCAGTGCCCCGTTCATCTCTTTGTCCCCACGGCTACCTGCGATTTATTTCATTCCCCTTGTAAAGAAAATGAAGGTCGCGGTAACGAACGAACGCTTTCTTTTTTAGCCGCTTTTTTTAAGTCGGTAGCTACCGATACATTTCCACTGCTAGGCGGATTTACGCCCGCTTATAAACGCAACGGATCAATGATTTAAATGGAAAATAGGTATTTCACCTTTTTTAAGAGGAAAAATAAAACAACCATAAAGCAGAAGAGATTCTCTAGACAATGCCTGGAAGTGAAGTAACAGGTTAACACAATGTCTAAGGCGCTGGCTGTCTCAAAATACCCGTTATCCCTCTATAGGTACGACAGCGACCAAAACCTATTTTAGGGGGAAAAAAGCTCCATATCCTGAAAGAGGTTCCCAAAGGTTTGAAAAAAATAGGATGCCGTTTAGAGGAGACTTACCGAGGGGGTGAGAGGACACTCTTAC
>NW_010325734.1:0-19736 GCF_000700745.2 Antrostomus carolinensis | reverse complement strand
GGTGAGGGAACACGGGTCGGCGGGGAGCGCCGGGGCCACCCGGTACGCGCCGATCCGAGCCCGGACCCGGCCCGTAGGCCGGTCTCTCCTGTGGTGAGATCGATGGTGCGGAGGTGTCCGCCGAGACGTGGGCTGCTCCGCCGGCAGCCAAGTGGCGAAGCGTTGGGGTCTTGTGGAGCAGGTTAAGTTAAAGCGGCTGGGGCAGAGGCTCACCTGGGCAGGCACTGCTGGTTGTGCCTTCAGCTGGCCGCAGCCACAGCCGGGGTTAGAACCAGTGGTGAGCATGAGCTTCTCCTAAATTAAGCATGACTCCGCTGCGGTGCTTTCTTCTGTCTCCAAAGGCACCTTTCTGGGGAGAAAATCCACCTCAACCATCAGCCGTGGGTAAAAGTTGATATCCATACCCAGTGTCAAGGGAGACAAAACCATCAGCCGTGGGTAAATGTTGATAGCCATACCCAGCATTCAGGGAGAAGGAAAAAAGGATTTGGTGAAGGCATCAAGTTTTTACCTCAGTCTAGATATATTAAGGGTTTATCCTTACGTTGTTCGTGTCCCCACAAACTTCCACCAAGCCTCTAAAAAGTTTGCATGCCTAAGGAAGCTACACACAAACATGCATGAGAACACACAATGGAAGCAAAAAACTAATACTGAATAAATATATTTTTACTTGTAGTCTGTCTGGAAAAGTTCCTAGAATGTGTATTTACTGTATTTCTTTATATAATGTATTATGTATTTATTTATATTCTGTTACATATTTACATTCATCTAAGGACATTTGTCCTGGAACTCCACCTTTCTGTAGGAGTAATTAATAATAATAATAATAATAATAATAATAATGCTTTGAGAACATGGAGGCATATTCTTCCCATGTGCTGTCTGTGGATCCTGGAAAGATTTAGTCATGAACTTAAGTATCTGAATCATCCTGTGGAGTCAATGATCCATCTATATAGCTAAGGATGAGTGCAAGGCTTTGCAGGAACAGGGCTAAGAAGACCCTCAGAGATGGTGTCTTTACATTAAATGTTTGGAATGCTTATGAAATAAGTCAGAGCTTTGTTTTCTTTTCTCTCTCTGCAGGCCTTGACCTACCAGGGAGATTTCTCTTTGCAATCTTGACTCTGATGACGCTAATTGCCAATCTGGTGTTTATAGAGGAAGCAGTCTACATCTACAGGAAATTCCCCTCCTCCAAAAGATCAATCATAATTTGGATTAATGCTGCAGCTCCAGTAAGTTATCATGGAAAAGAGATAAAATTGCATGTTGAAAATAGGGTTTCCCTGAAAATCCACATGAACTTGCTTTATTTCTGCCCTTCATACAACCCTCCTCCCTTTCTCTGTAGGTGATCGCTACTACTTCATGCATTGGCATGTGGGTTCCTCGTTCAACAATGTTTACAGATTTCACAGCAGCAGTGTGAGTATTCTGCTTGTTTCTAGACATTGCCCCAAACCCTGAATTTCTTCCCTTTAAATATCTGCTGCTCTTGGTAAACACAGTCATTTTGTAAGTTTAACAATTTAGTAATTTTTGGTTTGAGTTGAATCTCTTGGCAGCTCTTTTCTGGGAGGTGGAAAATGCTGAAGCAGTTCCCAGTGCTACAGTCCCCTAGTGTGGGAACCTCAGTATGAAAAGATCTGTGACTCGCATGTAATTGTTCCCTTGGATTGACAGTAGCTTTGAAGCAGTACTCTTTCTTTCCTCTCTCTGCGTGTCATGTGGAATGAAATTCTGACCTGTGACTTCTCTGCGCTTTCACTAATGATGAGCCGTGGAGGTCTATTATTAGCGGTGGCAAGTGAACCTCCGATGAGTGTATCAATGTAAAAATGTTCCACAGTTGTCCTGATAAAAGCACTTTCTGTATGAGTGTGACAGCTCTGACGTGCACAGAGAAGAATGGATGAATGTGGTCCTTACTTTCTGGAGGTGATGGCGCAGCCCTGGTAGGTACAGCCAGGTAGGGGGATGATTTTGGAACCCACTGCAGGACGGTATCACAGACTCTCATGAACAGCCTCACCCCTTGTCGCATTGTGTTTACTAACAGAGTAGGTAAAAAAGGAGGGAAAACAGTAGTAGGGGACACAGTGAATGTGCAGCAATTTGTGCAGGTAGCACGTTACCAGAAACTTCCAAGGATACAGTCTGTGGCACTCTAAGCCCATCTGAATCCCCGTTCCTCCCTTGCCCAAGCTGCAGATTCCTGCCTTCTCACTTGCATCCGTTACCACTCACAATCTCTGGCTGCACAGTAAATTCCTTCAAGGAACCAGTGCAGCTGAAGAGGACTTTTTTTGTTTGGTGGGTTTGGATTTCACTAAATCAGTTCCCTAAACCACTTTGGGAAAGGGAAGAAAATGCGGTTGCACAATCTGTAGCTCCTGGGAAGGGTGGAGAGTGTGCAGCTGGTGAAGGAGAGAGAGGTGGGGTTGCAGCAGGCAGGGCTTGGATTAGTTTTGGTTGCAGAGGAACCACACCCTGACTGGGGCAGCACATACAATGATCTATATATATATACACCTAGCTATGTTTGTTGTTGGTGGTTGGCAGGTGTTTTTTTTAATTTTGTTTTTGTTTTTTTTAAAGGAGGAATAGGACTTGTGAAAAGTTTGGACCAGTCAGGTAACAGATAGAAAAATATGGCCATAATGACTTGGGCCAGAAAAGCCTGTGCTTTAACACTGACTCTGCCACCAGCCACGAGTGCAGCTTTGGGAAATTCCACAGGTGCTCTGTGCCTCAGTTTATTCCTCTCTCAATGAGGTTAGGGCAGTTCTGGTCCTGCACGGTGATGTAAAACCAAAGGTTTATCAAAGCTCTTGCTAGAATTTCTGTCAATTGCAAAGCACAAGCTGTAAAAACCCCAGACAGAAGGCAGCACTGGCATGCAAGAGACTTATAGGCAAGTTCAAGCTGGCATTTTCTTCCTCTCTTAGATTTTTTGCCATAGTTATCCACAAGTTCCTGCTGATGATGATTAAAGAGTGTGGAGGGCAGAAGCTGCTCCTCAGGCGGTTTGAAAATGGTCACTTCAGGATCAGCACTGGTCCCTGCTGTTGCTGCTGCCTTTGCCTCCCTCGTGTGCGCATCACTAGGTGAGTTGCCCTTTAAGAATTCCCAGATGGAAAACGGCTGCTGTAATCCTGCCAGTTTGGCAAGGCAAGGCTTACAGCAAAGGGCCTCCCTGCTTCCCGAAAGCCAGTCTCAAGCCATCTCTTTAAGCAGTGCAATCACTTTGGGGCTGTACACCACCACTAATTTATTTCGGTTTTATAATGCAGAATTTTGCATGAGCTCTCTCAGTTTAACCCAGGGCAGTGTTCCCACTCACAGTAACGTTGAGCACTGTGGTATCTTCCAAACTAATCCTGTTCACTTCCAAGAAACCACTTCTATGGTAAGCAGTGGTGTGTGGGAGAAGGAATTTCTACTCTAGAAAAGCTGATACTTGAGATTTCAGTTCCTTTTCATTCCAGAAGAGAACAAATGTCTCCAAATTGGATATTTTTCACAAGCAGAATTCTCAAATTGATGCTGTCTTGAAATAAAATTTCCTTGAAATAAAATTTCTCTTCGATGAAATGGAACTGGTTCATCCTGATTTTGCCTTTAAAACTTCAGATTAAAATAATTTTTAGAACAAAAAATAGATGTAATTCCTGGGAGGCTTTGGTCTCTATGAAATGGCAGTCTGGTGAGGCAAAAGCAAATATTTTCTTCTCCTAAACTTAGTATTAATGCACCTTTGAGAAGTGGGTGGGGATAGAGAGCTGCACCTATGGAAGCCAATACACTGGAACAAGGCAACAAGACAAGAGCAAGTGGCATTATTGTTCAGAATGAGTTATGCTGCTGCTGGCTCTCTGGTTAGCTTCAGGGCAGAGAAAGACATCATGTTTTGTCCAGCTTTGGTTAGTATGCAATTGCTGCTGAATAGCAAATGTACTATTTTTGTAGAGACATTACTAAATAAACACTGGGTAATTCTTGGAAAGATTTTCCAGTCTTGGAGCTGTTCCTCCCCAGATTTTAGCCACATGCTACAGGAGTGGAATAGTTTTGCAGTTGACAGTATATGAAAAATGTTATTAAGATTCCTAATAAGATTTTGGCTTATGTGATTTTTTTTTTTTCCTCTGGCCAGGCGAACCCTCTTCTGGCTGAAGCTGGGCACCTTTCAGTTTGCTTTTCTTCGACCTGTGCTCATGTTTTTATCAATAGTGCTTTGGACTAATGGCAATTACACCCTTTACAGTGTAAGTAAATATTTAAATCAGAGATAGTACACAAAATCTATAGGTTTTAGGGTTGATGTTAGTATCTTAGGCTACAACTAAACTGTGAAATCTGGGAGCACTTCCAAGTGTGTCCATACTGTATTCTTTTGAGATCGTCAAGCATATAATTTCTTCCTTCCCCCAGACTCTCCATTTCTTGGCTTCTCTTGGGAAGAAACTGGGCATCAGGGTGGGCTGGGTATCAGATTGTGCTCCAGTACGTTTCCCAGCTTCTACGGTTAGAGTAGCAGGACTGCAAGTTGCCTTGTAGAATGTACCTGCCGTGTGGTTTGTAAGGTACAGCCTTAAGAAACAAGTGTATCTATTGCATGTAAACAGGAAGCCTAATTGTATGTTTTGCTGCAAATCATGGTGATTTTTATATCTGTGCAAAGTAGAAGATATATTACTGTACGTCTGCTTTGTACCATGCAAGCTGCAATATGATGATGAAATATGTATCTGATAATAATTTTGCACCTCTTGGATAACTCAGATTAAAAGTAATACATTTTTTGTTGTTTCATGGTATAAAATGTATGACCCCTCTGAGGTGTCATGCTGAATATGCTCTCATGAGCTGCTGAGCGCTCCCAGGTGTTGCTGGGGTCAGATTGAGGAATTGTGTCACTAGTTACCTTCCCAGGCTGAACAGATTTACATGTCAGAGCCTGCCGGGCGAGAGCACTGTGCTAACACTTCAGTTGGTACTGTGCAGTTTCCCCATGCAAGCCCTAGCAACAGCTGCTGCCATCAGCTTTCATGGAGACAGAAACAAACATTTTAATTTCTGCATAATCCAGTTCACAACTTCTTCCTGGAAATAGTAGAATGCACTGTGGAGTTTTATAGGTACACTTGTTTGATTTGCTTCTCAGCTATCTCCCAAAGGAGCTGCAGTATGGATTGGCTGTGTCGTTGGTGTCCTTACCATTATTGCTCTGTGGCCAGTTGGAATCATGTTTCGACTAGTTAGGACTCTCCTTATCTCTAAGAAGATAATCCCAAAGTTTGCTCTTTATCAGGTGAGAAGTTTAATATTTCTAGTAAGAACTTCTCTTAACACTGTCTCTCTCATTCTTGGTTCTTTGTTGAAAAGTCATAGGTTTTTTTTCCATTAAATGCACTGTGCAAAGGCCTATTTTTACCTGATGGAAGCTGTGTCCCTTTGAAGCGCTCTCCTTGGCTGCTGTTCAGTTTCAGCTTGAGCCAGTTTACCTCTAGTCTTTCAGGAGTGCTAGAGATATGAAAGCCGCGTAAAATCCGTTCATCTTTAGGCAACTGAATTCAAAGCAACACCTTCTGTGGGGCTTGAAGGAAGCTTTGTAGGTGCTGTATCCTGAAACGCAATGTTCAAGTGCTGGTGTGTACTTTTGTTCAGTAGGAGAGAATGTGGAGCATTGTGTGGGTGGCTGTCTTTTGAACTGTTTCAGGATGTCACAGTGTTCTGTTTTGACTATATTTTTCTTGGCCATTCTGCACTTCAGAGTTAGATAATAATGAATATACTAGCTGGGAATGATTAAATAGTAAGGAACAGAACCAGATAGGTTAGATTGAAAAAGCCCGGGAACATGGCCATCCTCTTCCACATCACCCTGAAGAGAGTAAAGCAGAGTCCCTGAAAATGCATCCTTCTTGAACAGGACATGTAGAAAGGCTGGTGCACTAAGGTCTCTGTTAAGCAAATTATTAAGCACTTATAAATGCAATAAACAGGATAGTCACAGCTGCAAAGCTGCATTAGGTGAATCCAGGTTTAAGATGGCAAACTCTGTTAATGGGTAGGTTTATACTCACACAGTTATGCCAGCAGCTAGAGAGGCACTTTGGTATGTCCAAGGCAGTGAAGACCCAGCTCAGCGAATAGCAGGTAATACGATGCATAAGTGATTGTTGCTGAAGCCAAGCTGTGAAGAGTCCTTCATCCCTTCTGGCAAAGAAGCCAGTCCCGTATAACTTGGGGAGCACCACATCTCTCTGCTGTGGCAAAAAGAGGAGACAACAGAAAAAAACTCTCCAGGAAGGGAGAACATAAGCTCATCAGTTAGATTAACAGGAAGTTTTTAACACATTGTTACCTATTATTCAGAGCTCAGTATTGTTTAAAATCCCAGCTCGTTGCTCTGTGTATATTGCACCTCCCAAATGAAGGGCTGAGAAGAAATACTTTTCAAACAGAGGTTTAATTTAACACTGACATTCGGAGCAATAACATCCTGACGTAAAGATCAGTTCTGCAGAGTGGCAGGCAGCCTGCTGGTAGATGGGAGGAGAGGGAAGGCAAGAAAAGGGGAATGAGGTAAAAGAAGGTCTGTTACGAAAGCAGAATTGTTGTGTGAACTATAAACCTTTTCCTGGTAACTAAGGCATTTGTTTTCTCTTTCTGGTGCAGTTTGTTCTCATTCTGAACCACTTGCAAGCAGCTATTATCAACATCTTGGCCATGCAAAGAGTTATTCCCTGTGCTCCACCACTCTCCTCTTCAGCAAGAGGAGCATGTAAGTTCTTCTAGGAAGGATGTTGTTAATTTACTTATGAAGGTGCCGGTTCAGTGTTGCTAACTGCAGTATCTGGTGTTTTCTCAAATAGTTATTTCCTGGGACCATGTAGCTTTTGGAGAATCTCAGCTTTTGCTTAAAAAACAATAACAAAAGTTTTATAGCTGTCACAGTCACAGAGAAAAACTTGATAATGAGAAGAGTTGGAATCAGAATTTAGAAGACAAGAAATCAACATGCATAATTACTGTTAAATCTCTTGCTTTTTGAATGCATAACTTATTGCATGCTTATTGATGGGCAATACTGTAATTCCGTAACTGAGAGACACTCCATTATGGAGACAGGATGGTGAAGTTTGTTCCTTTTGCACAGATGAAAATTAATAAGCCAGGTATTCACTTTGTGTCTTCTAGTCATTTCCCCCTTCTGGGGGCTTTTCTTTGTCTCCCTTTTATTTTGGCAGATATGACCCAGCAGCTCCTCATCATGGAAATGTTTCTGATAACCCTAATCTCGAGGGTGGTCTATCGGAGAAAATACGATGACCTAGAGCCTCCAGAGTGTACGGCTGAAGAAGCTGGGGACAATAAGCAGACTCCTAAGATTGTCCTGAATGGTACAGTTGGTGAAGATGGATTGCCAAGGGTTTAGAAGCCCCAGTGCTCCTGTCCTGCAGGAGCTGGAAGCTCAGCTTCAGGAGCTTGTGTATTCTTGTACCACAAATAGCCACTGTCCATGTTGGAACCACTTCTGACATAAATGCCTGCGAGCTGTAGTACTGGAAGGAACATTAATGGAAAGATAACCCTGTTTATTCTCCAGTGATATATACACAGTGATATGTACATCTTACCATGTAATTTAGTAAGATTTCATACCATGTACTTTTATGCTGTTATTGAGCACTTGATGGTAGCCAAACTGTCTCCCAATGTGATTTTGTTTTATTTTTATTTTTTAGCTATTGGAATGGCTATGATTTAGAGTTAATCCAGAGTCATTCTTGTTCATCTCTTTTGATTTTCTTTAATCGTATTTCACCCTGGATTACTGTCATATGTCCAACAGAGCAGTCCAACACAGCATTTTCCCATCCTTCCTCCCTTAAAATTTATCAGCTCCCACTCTATGCCATGAGCTCACCATAGCTAATTCTGATCGGTAAATATGTTTGCATATGTTTATTCTGAAATCCCCAAACCTGCCTGGGCTCTTCACCTACATAAATGATGATCTCTTTAGGGCAAGACTTTTTATATTCCTTGTTGATTCACCTCCTAAGTTGGTAAATATGTCACTGGCAGATGTTCTTCCTGGGGATGGCAGATTCTCTGTCACTGGCCTGGAAAAAGAAAGTAGGAGTTAGGGTCTGAGATGTCTTCTGTCACTGCTCTGCGATGGTCTGTGGTGCTTTGGTTCTGTCCTTGGAAAATGGGAATAATGATACTCAGGATCCTTGTGATAAAGGTGTCTGTGGGGATAAGTGCTCTTGAAAGAAATCGCTTTCAAAAAATCCTTACCTCCCCAGCTTCTTCACCCCAAATCTGACCTACCCTGGCATCCAGTAGGACTTAAAATATTACAGCATCTTTTCAATTCACACCCATTGCTGTTTTGCATAAACTTGTTTTTTGCTTTTTGCAAATGATCCTCGTGTTCTTGGATGAACCTCAGTGCTTTGGTTTATTTCACTCTAATTTATAAAATGATCCTGTGTTTAGGAAGCATTTGGATATTCTGTTTGCTGGGATGGGAGATGCAGTGCCATATATTAGCACTTGTCCATCCTCACCTACTCTGACCCCTAGAACTAAATACCCACTTCATGCTGCAAAAACGCTTGCTTATTCCATATGCAGGCTGGGAAAATGTTTCATGTTGGAAAATATGTTAATAACATCTTTTACCTGTACTCTATCAAATACAGCTTACCATCGGAGCAAAGCTAGGCAGATAGTGGGACTTTAGTTTACAATGAATTAAAAAAATACTTTCCATTTGGGAGTTGGTAGAAAATGAAATATTCTGAAAACAGCTAGTGAACTATCTGGAAGTAGAAAAGGGGGTTAAATTAAACAAAATGTTTTCTTTCTGATTGAGGTCAGAAGTAGTATTTTCTTTAACAATTGAAGGATTCCATTATAGTAGAAAAATTGAATTATTTTTGTTTTGAAGTGTTTGAAATTATTTTTATATTTAATTTTTTTCTAAGCAGGCAGTCTGGGAAATTAATACAGATTCTTGAAGTCATTAATGTGAGTGATTCTGCACTTTTCCCCTGAAGAATAATTTAGGTGAAAAATTTCACTCTGCTTTAGAGTCTGTCAGTAGATTTAACTGGGATCAGCTAACATATTCTTAACGTGGGAAATATTAATGTTTTTTAACATTATGGCTATTAGCATATTCCTAATGTTGCTCTGTATCAGTGTAATCTAGGCCATAGGTACATTTGTGGACTTGCAGAGCAGTACTTAATTTCATAATGGCACTGGGAATGGTTGGCTGTGAGTTCAAGCAGCTTAAAAACTGGAAAATAAAATATTTTGAGTTGGTAAGGAATCTGTGCGTTGCTGTGGAAAACACTTCAATTACTATAGCAAATGGTACAAATGAGCATTACTGGGAAATGTTTTCTGTAGTGGTTCTGAGAGGGGCATGCCTTGTTGGGTGGAATGTGTGGCATGGAGGAGGAGATCCATGTGCCAAAGCACGGACAGTGCATTTGAAAACAGATGAAGCTTATAGAGAAGTGGTGGTCTCTGTAGGTCCAGCGAAAGTAGCTGCTCGGGCACAGCAAGAGTCTTCACCCATCGCTGTTGGTCTGGTATCTCTCATGTCTCTGAATTGCCTCTTAAATAGATCTTGTAGACATCAGGGTGGGCCTGATTTAGCCACAGGTGTCACTAGTTGTTACGCTTTTGGGGAGATACTTAATATTTGTTGTGATCTTCATCTGACATATTCCAGTAATAAAGTGTACCGTGGTGATTGTCAAGCAGACGTAAGATTTGGAAGTGAAGATGTTTCTTTTTGCTACATACAGTCACGCAGGTTTCATTCCAAAAATCTCTTGCTTACACAGAACCCTTTTCAGAGCACAATATGACATACTTAATCTGAAATAGGTGCCTAAGAGCTTTCCTGAGTTACAGCTTACACAAATGCAGCAAGAAGTGTAGGTCTTACTGTTAGGGATTTCTTTCTTTTGTTTTGGAGCTTTTTATATTAAAATTTTTAATTCTTTTTAAATTAATAATTTCTTCCCCACTTCTGGTTCAGAGCAATTAGGCTGTAGCCTGCCTCATCTAGATGCGGTGTCTAGGTGGGTGTCTGGGAGCTCGCAGCCAGGGGCAGCAGGTGGCTTGCATTGCAGTGCCTGCATTCAGGTGCTCTTAAAATGAAAACATTGCAGATCACCTCTAGGCTGGACCTTAGGCAGTCTGAGAATGAAAAAACAAAGCAGAAAGGCGGAAATTCTTCCAGTCTCAGTTCTGATAAGGATTCCTTTCAGGTCAGTGAAAAATAATTTGCTTTCAATTATGCGCTTGTGATGAAAACCGCCATGAAGTAATGAGCGTTAAGGTGAGCACGTAACCTTTATGTTATGTTTGCTTGGGATTACTGTGTGAGGAAGGGTAAAGGTAATTTTTTCAGTGCCTTTTGTGATGATAAAAGGCACCAACACCATTAAATAGAAAGATAAGCATACGCAGAGATGTGTGATTGAAGGTTAAGGAAGTTTAGGCATTTGGAAGCAATGCATGAGAATACAGGAGGAAAAATGAGTTACATGTTTTGGGTGGCCATGTGCTAAAGATGCAGGTGTGAAGGTGAACACTGACCATGAAGCCTCCTGGAGTGTCACACAGGGGTGTGCATCTTGTGAACAGCACACACACAAGGAGGGGGGAGAATGAATGCTAGCACCTTGTAATCTTGCAGGAGTAGGTTGGCAAACCAAAGCTGCTCAGTGCTCTTCTTTTCCATCTGTCATTTAAGCTATTATTTTTAAAACAGGACTAACTGAGTGCCTCCTGTTCCAGAAGACGATGGTGCGGGCTCCTGTTGGCTGCAGCAGGGACAGTGCTGGAACATTGAAAAGGTCCCCCCAGGAGTCCTCCAACTGGCAGTGCCAAGCTGCCATTCCCTAGGTAGGGCTAGCTATGGGGGCAGCAAAGAGCTTATATAAGTGCATGCATTTGTGCTTTATGTGTGTCAGCAGCAAAGGCCTCATGACTTAATACCCAAAGGATTTGTTTCAGGTGTTAAAAGGGTGCTCTGCTGATCATAGACCTTTCTGTCCCTACATCCCCCCTCCAATTGTCCTGTTCTTGCACCTTCACACTTGCCCCTGCCTCATTCTCCCTGCTCCAGAGAAAAAGATGGAGGAGTGCTCCCGAGGCTGGACTCTGTGGGGAGGAGGTGCAAAGCTGTCCATGCCTGCAGACCCAGGGCTGCCAGATGGAGCCTCCTTTCTATGCAGTGTCTGTTTCCAAAGAAGGGCCAAGGAAAAAAAGACAGTACAAGAGCCGAATTGTGATCCCATGGTTCCCAGAGCTGGAGTAGGGGAAGTACTTAAATAACACAATAAGGATACAAACAATGGTAAATTGAACAAGTCAGGGAATAGGTAGATTAGTGTAAGCAGTAGAGAAGCCCAGAAGACTCATAGGTAATTGAGAGAGGAAGGTAACCACCGTTTGACACACAGTGAATTAAAATGCTAGCACAGATCCGTTGCAACGACTCCACCTATTGAACACATTGCCACTTGGCTTCCTTACCCTTTTAAACAACGTCTGTCTGCTGCTGACAGTTTGAATGTGTTCCTTCAGGACTGTTCATTAATCTTCTTGCACCTCCCTAGCTCCCAGGTAAAAGGGATCACTATTTTTAAGACAGAATTTGTAGGGGGAAAGGGCTAGATAATACACTGAAATTTTTTACTGCTTTAGATCCCTTTAAAATGTTAACTAGATAATTCTAGCAGTTGCCTGAACTTGGTAAGCATCATCGTCTTTGTCTTAGCAAAAGGGAACTGAGGCGGAGAAATCTAGAGAACTTGCCCAGAGCCACTCTGGGGAATTCTGTATCAGCTAGGATCAGGCTGCAGAAGTTACCCAGTCTCACCTCCCTGCTCTGAAAAATACTGCCTCTTAAATGTGGCAAGATCACAAATTAAGCTAAGAATGTCTGAGTTAAGTAATGGTTAGGTGAGTTAGATCATGGTTAGTTAATGTGCCCAACAGAACAATAAAATGAGTTGCTCTCAGCTTTCATAACCTCATTCGAGTAAGAGTTACAGGTCAGAGCATCCCTTCGTAGGTTGTGGAATTGGTGTGAAGAACAGATCTATGTATTGTTGACTTGCAAGAGAAGGTAGGCAGAATATCTTAGGCTGTTTTTTTCTGCTAAGTCACACCTTAGTATGACTCCCCGCAGATAGTTGTGCAGCCTTATTAGTAGGTATCTACAAACTTAATTCTTTACTTCTCAAAATCTCAGTTCTTATTAAAATGTCTATATATAAAGATAATCAAAACAGCACATTGAAAGAGCTCAGACCTCTGTATTTGAAGAATAATCTTTTTTTTTTGCCATTTCTCAATTTTTGTTACGCTTTCTTTACATTCAAAAAGCTTGTTGCACCTACACTGATGCCACTTACTGCCAAATAATCAAGCAGTTGGTGTCCCAGCATAGGACTTGAAGGCACCAGTGCTTCATGGCATGCCCAAGGCAGCTTGAAGTCTCTGAAAAGTCTTCATTGTTCTTCAAACAAAGAAAAGAAAACTCCACTGCAGAAAGTGCATTGAAAACCAGGAAGATTTTATTGAATAATTTTACATTTTTGTGGGAGAAATCAGATGTAAATTTTGGCAATATATTGGACGTTCTTGGTCATTTCTGGAGAGGGAGAAAAATTGTCCAAGGCAATTTGCCTTTCATTTGTGGATGTCTCTTCCTCTTGCAACTGCAAATAGGCCACCTTCTCTAAGAGATCCATTATGCAGATAGGGTCACAGCATATGTACAAAACTAATGGGAGTATAACATTACTTTTGTTCCCTTTAATGCAATTTAGCAGCTGAAAAGTGTCAGTTTCCCCTCTAGAGATGTAGGCATTGGATCACAGGTGCCTTTTGGGATCTAAGGCGTAGTTCTTGATACAGGCTAAAATTGGTTCAGACACCTAAGAGAACTGCTAGGCTGTGAGAGAGAGCTGCAAGACATTCTGCAGAGCAGAGCCATGAGAAGAAAGGTAAGATTGCTGGCAAAGGGAGTGTTGACACAGGGATGATGAGCCATTCAAGGGTTCTTGAAGAGAAAAACCAACATGACCAACATACAAAATCCTACAGAAGCAAAACCAAGCAGCCTGAGGATGGCAGTTCAGCAGTGTCAGTGATCAGCCCATTCCAAGCAGAAGCCAACCCTTCCTCTCTTGACTGAAGGAATGACTCCTTGGGTGCCTTATCAAGGGTGGTGAGCACCTATGCATTGTGCATATTGACCAATAGCTGCGAAATCCTTTTCGCAGAGGCTTTGTACGTAGCAAAAAGCACCCAAGTGAACTGACACAGCGGGAGAAGGTTACAAAACAAGGGAGAACTATTCAGTATGGGCAGCATGTTGTCTGTCACCCTTTGAGAATCACTACCTTAACAACCAAAGGAGTAATTAAAAATAGCACAAAAACTACTTCTGAATTGATATTAATCCTTTATTTCAAATTACTCAAAAAAGTGAGTTTCTTGTGTTTCCTTGTAGCCTTGCCATACCCAGCCAGCAAAGGGTGTGAGCTAATTGTTAAATTCAGTTCAACAAGTTCCTCATTAGGGGGAAATTACCTGAGTTTGAAATCTGCTAATTTTCCAATCAGGGTGAGTGTTTGCACTTGTGATTTGGAAATAATTAACACATGGTATAACATCAAAACCTATGTAAAGGCTAATGGTAGAAGGACGAATTCCTTGGCATGAAAATAGTGTGCTCAGTTTCCCCAGAGCTCTATTACTATCCTTTCAGTGTCAGTATCTGCTGTGTAGGATGTTCTAGTATTTGTTTAGATTGATTATCTGCAGAGCTGTACTTTTAATGTTAATTTTTAAAAATTTAACCATTATTTTCTAGGGCTATGAGTAAATTTTTTTTATTATTATTTTGAAAGGTGCTGTATTTTCTTCCTGTCAATACTGACTTTCCCAGAATTATTTGCTTCTATTATCTCTAAAAGGAGATCACAAACTGTGATTTTTAGACTAGGACTTGAGCCTGAGTTCTGCAAACTTCAAAATGCATGTTTGCAGCAGAGCCATGTTCTGATCCTTAAGGGCATTCCTTGGAATGTGAATGCCCTGTAGTATTTAGAAAGAAAAGATGTCCAGGTAGGACAATTAATTAGGAAAGCAGATGTGTACATGGGAGAAAAAAATGTAGTTGGAAAACACTAACTAATTTTCTACCTTAAAGTTTCAGCTATTGATATAACCCTGATCATCACCATTTCAGTGTATTATCAGATAATATTAGCTGGTCTAAACCAGATATTATTTCTGGGAAATGATTCTACCCTTATAGCTTAGAACACAGCACTAGTACAACTCAGTGCAGCAGTGACCTCTCATCACGAAGAGTGCAAGAGGGGGAGCAATTTAAACTCTGCTGGCTGAGTCGACTGCACCCAAGGGTGTGTTAGTCCCGCTGGTGTGAGTGTTCTGCGGCGTATTGACAAGTGGGGTGCGACTTCACAGCTACAGACAAGGAAAAGAGCCCCTTCCACGTGAGCAAGCAGCATGCAGCAGAGCACAGATACATTATCTGGACTAATGTCTAGTCTAGAAGCAGTCCAGGTTTGGCCAGAGGTGCAGTGACACAGAATGTGATGGGTGAACTCTGCTTGCCCACGATTAGCTTGTGGGGCTTTTCATTGCCTTTTGTTACCGCATTGCCTGTAAACCCCTAGGAGATCCAAGCAGAGCCTCCCACAAAAAAGCAAGTCAGCAAGGGTAGGGTAGCTTTAAATGGCATCTGATCTACCAAGACCTGGTCATGCAGCATCTTTTAGGCAGAAAGGCTGTCTTGTGAAGCCCTAGGAGGGAAATGTGGCTCTTTCTGTGCAGCCCTGTCTCTTCTCGTGTGTCCGTGGATATCTATGGAAACTGTTTGCACTGAGACTGGAGTTGTGTTTCAGGTACATGTGAGTCAGCACTCAGGAATTCTCTTACTGGATTAATATCTCAGACTTAGGTAACCTGTTTTGAACACTTCCAATATCTTAATTGATTTTTCTTCTCAATGCATTTTTGGATCAATGTAAATAAAGCCTGCATTTCTTCCTTCCCAGAAGCAGCATCTGTGATTTGTGTGCGTGCCCACCAGGTAGCATTCATGCTGCCAGAAATGCTACACACAGGTGGTAGGGATTTGCATTTTCATGCAAACTCGTGACCTTCCTCCGTCAGTTTTGCTTTTTATAGCTCATTGTTTATGAATTACTCTTGCTTCTGAAATTCTGGACTGCAGTTCTCCTATCCATTTTTCTGTTGCTCTATTTCTGTTCACCTGCCTGCTTTTGTTAATGACATCAGCTGCTGCTACTTCTGTGTTTCAGGAGAAATTGTTCACTTCTGAATTGGTTGCTTGGGTTATAGGTGGTATTTCCTACATCAAATCCCCATAGCTGTGAGAGCATTTTCTTTTCTCTCTCTTATATGGAGCATCCTCCCTTGCTGCTCATATGTAACGTGAAAAAGAGAGCATGAGCAAGTGAGCCTGAGGGGCTAATACATTAAAATTCATGGTTTTGATTGGAGATGATTGTTTATTTTTCTGAAGCTATTTATTTTCCCTATGTGCCTTATCTTTTACTTCCAAAAAGGATCAAATTTCAGGCCCTGGTCAAGTAACCCTTATTTCACAAGAAATACATTGGCCATTTCACTCTGGTTCTTACTGAGCAGCTATTGTGTTACAAAAGACACACCTGGCAACTCCAGGATAATTTTTTCTGCAGTGCCAGCTGCCTTGGGAGTTGCTGAGGAACCCACACTGCATGAGCAAGGAAAATCAAAGCTGTTGGGTCACGGGCTAGACCGAGTCCTGCCTGTGGATAATGCTAAGGAGATAAAGCTCAACCAACTGTTTCTTTCTTCCTCTCTTATCCTTTTGGTTATGCACTGCTTTCTACTAGGCAACCTCTTCTTTCATGCCCCTTCCTCCATTTGAAATTCTCTTCTTGGAGGCCTGAACATTGCAGCCTCCTGCATTGCCTGCAGGCTGCTTGGGGAGGATGGCCTCTACCACCAACATGGGAGATGTGCCACAAAGGCCCATGGTGAGATGCTGCCTTGTTTGGCTGCCTGCTGAGGACCCAAGGCAGCTCTGAGCCCTCAGGTAAGTGGCTATGAGGTTATGATAGTTGGTGTAATTGTGCGTCAAAAAATCAGCCAGCTTCTGGAAGCTAATGGTAGTCTCTTAAAAATAGTAATGAGTTAAATGTTAGTTGGTCTCTTGCCAGTAAATTGTGAATATCAAATGTAAATTACTTCACCACCCAACAGTACTAAAAAGAAAACATTCAAAATTATTAACTCTTGGTGATTCTCCCAATGTGTGTGCACACACGTACCCCTCCTATGATTTCTCTATTTTTAAATGCATGCACAGATTTAACTGAGTGATGTGAAAAACTAGTACCAAAGCCATATGAAGTAACACATGTACGCTAGGCTGAGCGTGCCAAATGGGAGTTATTTAGGTCTGATCCAACATAGAAACTATTTGACTATAATTTTTACACCAATACTTCCAAATAATCATTGGGGCTATTAAGCCATTCAGGTTTTAATGTAAATTGACCTGCTGTTAAGCATTAGCGCAGCAGACAGCACCCCTTTGAGGGGAAGAGGCAGGTGAATGCTTCATTTTGATCCTCCAACTCCCAAGCAGCCAATGCAGCTCATCACATTACAAGGCAGCAACCAGCAGCAGCCTCGCAAATGAATTAATTAATTTTTTCTTGTCATGATTGCAATGGGATTTTTAATTGCTTTTTTAACATCAAAGAAGAGACAATGCTAGTATCATACTAACACCCTCAACATCATTTTTAGCCCATGTCTCGTTCTCAAGGAAAATAATGCTGATAAATGGAGAGAGATTAAAAGGATTTGATGTGGATTTATCATTCTTAATTTTCTACACTTAACCCACCCTTTGAATGGCTCTTTTTGAGGAAGTGATCCGAGTCCTTTATTAGTTTAATAGGATTTGGCTAATATTACTGACCTTATCCCATCCTCAAACTGGATTTCCACTGATAGTCTAAACAGATTTCCCTGACACTAAGGCAAATCCTCTCTGTAAACAGCTGTAGCTCTCTGAGACAAGACTTGCTACTAGGGCTTTCCCTCCATGTGAGTAAGTGATTTTTGTTGAAACTCTCTCCTTAGGAGAGGTGAGACAAGTGTGACTAAGTGCCAGCTGGATGTTTGTTTTTTCTTTAAAATTGTGTGATTAATTACTTCCCAATTTTCTTACCTTCTGTCTTTATTCTTCTGCCACACAAAGCTGGGTGAAGAGACCCTGTAATTACATCACACAAAAAAAATTGTGGTGAGAGATGATCAGTAAAATTTGACCAACCACTTTCACTCCCTGTACTCCTTATTCCCAGGAAGCTACAGGCTGACTGCCTGGCAATGTGCAACAGCTGTTCCCATCCCTGAGCCACCTGCAGGGTTTTCTCTTTTCCAGCTATTGGTAATGGTTGAAAATGGCAAGCACGTGCAGCATGGTGTTCCCCCTGCCTCTTGCATCTCTTTCTGTTTGTCCTGTAGTGCAGGTAGAACACCACCTGGGTTTGTATTCTGCACTGTCCTGTCTTTCAAATATTTTTTTAGCAGAGAAGTAAAACCCATTTTACTTTTCTAGGACACATCAAAGGATGTATTATGATGAGCGTGACTTTTTAAAATTGTGAAAATCATTATCAGTAAAGTAAAATATTTCTCATGGAAAAAAAAGTTAAGCATCCCCCATGATGCTAGCAATGAGTAAAATGCCTCATTTTTAAATTTCCTGATGTGTAACATATTCTCGCTGTGTATGTCCCCAGGCAAAGCCTGTTTGGTCTGGTCTTTGGCAGCTCTATACAGCAGTAAAAGCTAAACGAAGTTAACTTAATTATTTTTTGCAGCTAACATGTTCAGCTTTTTAAATTTGCACATGCAGAAGTGGCTAACAGAGCAAGGGAAGGGGAGCTACCAGAGAAGTGTCAGTGAAGGAGGGGCAGTCACCAAGGGTAAGGCAGTAATGCCCCAGCAGCCTCAGTCTCAGGGGTTCCAGCACACGGTCACTGGGATAGCAAAAGAGGCTGGACTTTATATTTATGTCATGATGGGACATAATATTTAATTTATTTTTATTCTACAGTCTCTCCAGGGGCTTTAGTGCTATACCTTGAGGTGGAATCCGTTCTGCTCATGAAGTCAGAATTGCTGTATTTGAGATAATTCCCCACTGGTCTGAAAGGAAGAAAAAAAAAAAAAAGGAATATGATAAAATAATTGTGTGTCACCTCCCACTTCTCCCCCTCCTGTTCCCATATTTCTTCACAGCTGAGGAATTGAATGTCGCACCTACAGGGTAAGGCAGTTATTTCACAGATCACAGGGGAAGGTAACTATTGAACACTCAGTGACTCTGCATAAGAATAAGTAGCCTCTAAAGGCTGAACCCACTCCCTCTTACCCACTTCTCCAATAACCAGATTACGAGCAACTGCAGTTGGAAGCATCCAGCCTAACATCTGGGACATACAGATGTTCTGAAAAACAGAAACGGGAGGAATTCCTACGTGTAGGCGCTGCAAGTCGTGACTTCCCCATAGGCAGTCCTCAGTCGAGCCCACGGCGGTCACTAGATGGCAAGCTTCCCCAGCTCACTGCGCCTTCTTCCCTTGCTCCTACCTCGCTGCACCCTTGCTGGGGTGTCGGGCAGAGCTTTTCCCACGGACAGGAGGGATTCTTTGATGCCCACTCACCTTCTGCGTATATTGTGTTTTTATTGCAGTTTCCTGCCTTCCTTGGTAAGCTTACAGTTTTTTATTAGCAGGCGAAACTCAATTTCTTTGCCCTCAGTTATAGTTAAATTAGTCTTGCTGCCTTTTAATTTTGCAGGATGGTTTGTTTCGGCTGCTTTGAGGAACGTCTGCAGAAAGCGACATGAACCCAGCTTTGTCACTCGGGCAGCGGTCACACAGCTGCAAGGTTAGGGGGATTGGGGACTTATTTTAGGAGAAGTAATGCATGGTGTGGCCCCTCCTGGATGCTGTTTTGAAGGAACGTTATATCCCTTCCATCATTTTACTGATACTCCCCAAAATATTTAGTAGGAGTCACTGTTGTTATCACTGCTACCAATAGCATAGGCAGTAAGGATCAGAACTGTTTTACCTTTTCCTGTAGAGGAAAAACTTAAACCAAACCAGGGGTGGGTGGCAGTTTCAGTTGTTCTTGTTCAGATCCTACTGTATTAGTCCTGCCAGCTGGACGCTACATTTCCTTTACCGCACTGTATACATTTGTGTTGCAAAAATCACAAATGCAGTGAAGTTACTCCCATCGCACCTTCAGCTCCGACCTTCAGCCTTGCCAACACAAGACCTTTTATGGTCTGTGAAGCTGTGTACACATAGAGCTCTTGAACCCTGCCCTCCAACTGGAGGCACTGGTGCTGGGACCTTGTTTCTCCAGTTTGAGAAGAAGTCTATCCCCTGCCTGGCACAAAGCAAACGACTCCTCAGGGATGCATTTTACTGCTCGTTGGGCTGGATGTCCCTGGGTACTGTTTCAGGTTGGATTAGCATTTGTGAAATGAATCTCCTAATGGCGTTTCTGATGATGCCTTGGGCTGCTCGGGGCGGGGG
>NW_010325733.1:279-564 GCF_000700745.2 Antrostomus carolinensis | reverse complement strand
CCCCACACGGGGGGGCCTTCACCATCCAGTCCAACCTTGCCAGGAGGTGGCCCGATCCTGTTGTCTCCACGGTGAGGGGCACACGGCTCAGTCTGGCACTGAACGCTGTGGCATGGCCATGGATGGCATCTCCGGCCAGGTAAGGACTGGGGACATCTTCAAATCACCCCCAAAGCGGGGCAGAGCGCTTGGCTGTGCGTGAAGCACCCCTCCCCCAACCACCCGTAGAGCTGCACTGGGGAGCTCCCTCCCCATGGGGATGTGCTGGGGGGGACCCCTGACCCC
>NW_010325733.1:0-204 GCF_000700745.2 Antrostomus carolinensis | reverse complement strand
AGGGGGACCCCCGTGGGATTGTGCTGGGGGGACCCCCGACCCTTGCGTGGGGCTGTGTTGGGAGAATCGCACCCTTGACCCCCACGTGGGGCCGAGCTGGGGGGTCACCCGTGGGATTGTGCTGGGGGGACCCCCGTCCCTTCGTGGGGCTGCACTGGGGGGGTCACCCTGGACCCCCGTGGGGTTGTGACAGAGGGACCCCCG
>NW_010325732.1:2144-3278 GCF_000700745.2 Antrostomus carolinensis | reverse complement strand
GCGGATCTTCTCCATCCTAGAGCAGAGAGTGAAGGTAGGTGCTGCAGGTGGTGTGTGGTGTGGGAAGAGGTCTAGGAATCTGTCTGTCGTTGCTACAGAGCTCTACAGCTCCACAGTGTTCAAGGGGAAAAGATTTTGGGGGAGAGGATGGGTCCTCTCATGCCTGAATGTCGGTGCACAGAAGACAGCCCTGTTCTGCTGCCTGTCAGGTTGCGGTCGTGGGCAGCATTTCATAGCAGACATGAAGGAAGTGTCAGAGATGGGCCCTGAGCTCTGGTTCTGGCTCTGAACTTTGTGCACCAGTCACTTTGCTCGTCTCTTGCCTGGGAAGTTTTCTGTCCTGAGGATTGTGATGAATTTGGTAACAGCTGTGGCCCTCACTCTGTAACAAGCACCCTGGGAAAGCCTGTGAGGAAATCCCTCACTCTGCCCTTAGTTCTGAGCTTGTGCTTCATAGCAAGTGAGGCTGAGGCCACGTGTTTGTACCTGAGGAATCAAAGGGACGTTAGAAAACTGTCCAGGTCCCCTCCGAGAGGGAGGAAGGAAGACCAAGGTCCCACAGGAGCAGCAGCATGGGTTCTCTGGGGGGTCATTAAACTTGCCCAAGCTGGCTTATCTGTGCACCCTTTTGCTTCTGGAAGGTTAGCCTTGCTGGGTAATGTTCGCTGAAGGGTGATGGTTAGTTTTTAAGTATGCTTGGTTTGGGGAGCTAACAGGTAAGTTCTGAAGATAAGGTGAGATGAGCTTCTGTTGCAGATTCCCTCAGGGCCAGTCACTCCCATGAGCATGTCATAGTCATTTAGGTTGATGATCTTAAAGGTCTTTTCTAAGTCCAACCATAAACCTCATATTGCCAACTGTGCCACTAAACCATGTCCCTAAGGGGATGGTGACTCCATCACTTCCCTGGGCAGCCTGTTTCAATACTTGACAACCCTTTCAGTGAAGAAATTCTTTCTCACATCCAAACTCACCTGCCCTTGGTGCAACTTGAGGCCATTTCCTCTTGTCCTGTCACTTGTTCCTTGGTTGAACAGACCCACCCCCACCTCTCTACACCCTCCTTTCAGGGAGCTGGAGAGAGCCAGAAGGTCTCCCCTCAGCCTCCTTTTCTCCAGGATCAACAACCCCAGT
>NW_010325732.1:0-2106 GCF_000700745.2 Antrostomus carolinensis | reverse complement strand
TGCCCTTCTCTGGACACGCTCCAGCAACTCAATGTCTTTCTTGCAGTGAGGGGCCAAAACTGAACACAGAACTCAGCCTCACCAGTGCTGAGTGCAGGGGGATGAGGATGATAGCTTCCCTAGTCCTACTGGCCACACTACTTCTGACACAGGCCAGGATTCTATTTGCCTTCTTGCCCACCTGGCCACACTGCTGGCTCGTATTCAGATAGCTGTCAACCTATCTGAATATGAGGTCGATCCCCGGGTTCTTTTCCACTGGGCAGCTCTCCAGCCACTCTTCCCCAAGCCTGTGGTGTGTCTGTCCTTGCAGGCTTCTGGGGAGAAAGTTCGAACAACTGAGACACAAGTGCTGGTGGCTACACCTCAAAAACACTTCCTGGCTGCGAGACTGAAGCTCATCTCCGAGCTGTGGGACGCAGGGATCAAGGTAAAGCAAAGATGTGGGCTTGGCACTGGTATGGGTGAGGGAGGGAGACGACTCTGAAGGGAGATGAAACACGGCAAGATCAACTCCAGTAGTTGTGTCTCTTCAAGATATGAGTCTGTCTGAGATCTATAAGACAGAGGAGAACAGCAAAGAGCACTAAAGGCAACAGCTTGCTGCAGGAGTAATGAGAAAGAGTTTTCCGTGGAGTTTTTTTGCTGGCTGTTTTGCTCCAAGATCAATCAGAGCAAATTTAGTGTTAATGATTCGCCTTGTCTGTTCCCTCTCAGGCAGAGATGCTGTACAAGAAGGATCCGAAACTGCTGAAGCAGCTGCAGTATTGTGAGGACACGGGGATCCCCCTTGCTGCCATTGTGGGGGAGCAAGAGCTGACAGATGGAGTTGTCAAGCTGCGAGATGTCGCAACAAGAGAGGAGGTAAGAATGCCTTCTTACACGGGGTTTCAGAAGTGCTGCCACAATCTAGTGATTACCTCAAGGCTCTGGGTTTTCCCTCAGTGATGGTGTTCCTTTGGCGAGCTGTAGCACAGATCTCTTCGGTAACTGCTCCAGAAAACCAGCACAAACTGCGTTGGTATCTGCAGCAGGTCACAGAATTGCTTAGGTTAGAAAAGCCCTTTAAGAAACCCAACGCTGGGTTAGTCCCTGACTAACCCCTGTCCCTCAGCACTATGTCCACACGACTCTTCAATCCCTCCAGGGATGGGGACTCCACCACTGCCCTGGGCAACCCCTGCCAATGCCTGAGAACCCTTTCAGCAAAGAAATTCTTCCTCACATCCAATCTCAATTTCCCCTGGTGCAGCTTGAGGCCATTTCCTCTTGTCCTGTCACTTGTTACCTGGGAGAAGAGACTGACCCCTGTCTCTGTACACCCTCCTTTCAGGGACTTGTAGAGAGCGACAAGGTCTCCCCTCAGCCTACTAAAAGTCCTTAGGGCTGGATGAAACTGTGCTCTGCTCAGGGTTCCAATGCTGCTGTCTCCTCCTCTCCTTTTGCTTTGTAGGTTGATATCCCAAGAGAAAAGCTTATTGATGAGATCAAAAGAAGGCTGGAGCTCTAAGACTTTTCTGGCCAGAGCTGCTTGACGGAACTGCTGTACAACTGGAACCCTCCATCGCCCTTAGCCATTCCTTTCCCCCTGAAGTCTGGTCAGCATTTACTAGCCTGAGGCTCACGTACCCAGGCTGAGGCCGTGTCAGCACACCTGGTATCTGCTTGAAAAGAGCGAGGGGGTTTTGAAAATTATGGAGAGTGCAGTCACCAGGTCCACCCTCTGGTTCCCTGCTCTGGAGGAGGGTCAAGCTTGTGGGTTCCTAATGTTGCAGTACCTGTGACTGTAGAACCATTTCCCTCCGCTGTGGGTGGTGGTGGTGTGGGCACCGAGGGACGGGGTGGAGCTCAAGCAGGATCAGAGGGGACGTGGGGCACGTTGGGCACCTGCAGGCTCAGGACATGGGGAAATGGTGGCAGTGCAAGGCCACCCCCACCCCTCCGAGGGCTGCTGGCCCCTGCGGCCGGGCTCTACCGTCGGGTGCGGGGCTCGGGGCTTCTGTGGGGGCCCCCTCAGGGCAGGACCCAGCGCGGGGCCGCTGCAGCTGCGCTGGCGGGCGCCGTCAGGCCCGAGGGCGGAGGAGCTCTGTGGTTTTATACAATAAA
>NW_010325731.1:0-748 GCF_000700745.2 Antrostomus carolinensis | reverse complement strand
GAGGACAAAGCCAGGGTCCCACGGCAGCCAGTCCCCCACCACAGGGTTGAAGCCCTTGTCCCCGGGCAGCCAGGCCACCAGAACCGCGGGGACCAAGCTCTGCTCCCCCGGCAGCCAATCCGCCAGCCTGGGGACACAGAGAGTGTCTGCCAGCACCAGGCCCATCACACAAAGCTACAGGGCAGCAGGGCTGCGCCTAAGCCCCACCTGCCCCGAGATCAGCCCTAGAACCGCCCAGAACTCGCTCCGGCACCCGAGCGGGACTGTGGGTCCCCGGCCGGACCCCCCGTGACCCAGCCACCGAGCAGCCGAGCGGGCAGCTCCGGCCGGCAACGCTGAAGGGCTCGGCCCTGTCTCGGTGTCCTGCGGCAGAGACCCGGGAACAGCTGCTCCTGACAACTCAAAGTTCACCAATTTTTCTTCCATTTCAAAATAAAAAACCTTACTTGTTTTTTCTTGAGCTGTTGACGAAGGGGGGGCCTGCCATGGAGTACAAGCCCATGAGTTTTGGCGTTCTGCCCCGAGCCGGGGCGGGTCGTTTGTCTCCCCCGTCACCCACACGTGGGGCCAAGCACTGAGCACCCCCGTGTCCCATCCCACAGGCAGCGGGACGCCGAGTACCCCCGCGTGCCGCGGCAGTGCGGGGGCCAGGTCACTGTGGGCAGTCGTCCGCAGCAGCGGTCCCCGCGCCTCCACCGCATCCTCCTGCCCTGGCCAGAGAGGCAGCGGCCGGGCCCGGAGAAGGAGG
>NW_010325730.1:1873-2140 GCF_000700745.2 Antrostomus carolinensis | reverse complement strand
GTCACCCCCCCGCGACGCCGTGTTGGTGGGGGGGGGACGGGGAGGGGAAGAGAGAAAAGGAGGAAGAAAGAAAAAAAGGAAAGAAAGGAAAAAAAACAAACAAACAAAAAAAAGATGTCGACCAAGTGGAGGGTACTGGGCAAACTGGATAAACTGGATAAACCCGGCACAACCCACCCGGCACCCCCGGCACAGCACTCCAACCGCTCCTAAAGCACAGACAGAGACCACAGAAACCACAGACAGACACCACAGACCACAGACAGA
>NW_010325730.1:432-1492 GCF_000700745.2 Antrostomus carolinensis | reverse complement strand
GACGCAGACATCCCACAGACAGACCACCACCAAAACCACAGACACCACAGACAGACCACAGACACCACCACAGACAGACCACAAACCAACCAACCCACCCGGCACACCACTCCAACCGCTCCTAAACCACAGACAGACCACAGACACCACCACAAAAACCACAGACACCACAGACAGACCACCACAAAGACTACAGACAGACCACAGACAAACCACAAACCACAGACACCACAAGCAAACCACAGACAAACCAACCCACCCAGCACACCACTGTGAGTGCTCCTAAACCACAGACAGACCACAAACAAACCACCACACAAACCACAGACAGACCACAGACACCACAAGCAAACCACAGACAAACCAACCCACCCAGCACACCACTGTGAGTGCTCCTAAACCACAGACAGACCACAAACAAACCACCACACAAACCACAGACAGACCACAGACACCACAGACAGACCACAGACACCACAGACAGACCACAGACACCACAGACAGACCACAGACACCACAGACAGACCACAGACACCACAGACAGACCACAGACACCACAGACAGACCACAGACACCACAGACAGACCACAGACACCACAGACAGACCACAGACACCACAGACAGACCACAGACACCACAGACAGACCACAGACACCACAGACAGACCACAGACACCACAGACAGACCACAGACACCACAGACAGACCACAGACACCACAGACAGACCACAGACACCACAGACAGACCATAGACACCACAGACAGACCACAGACACCACAGACAGACCACAGACACCACAGACAGACCACAGACACCACAGACAGACCACAGACACCACAGACAGACCACAGACACCACAGACAGACCACAGACACCACAGACAGACCACAGACACCACAGACAGACCACAGACACCACAGACAGACCACAGACACCACAGACAGACCATAGACAGACCACCACCAAAACCACAGACAGACCACAGACACCACAGACAGACCATAGACAGACCACCACCAAAACCACAGACAGACCACAAACAAAACACCCAACCACCACA
>NW_010325730.1:0-261 GCF_000700745.2 Antrostomus carolinensis | reverse complement strand
ACCACAAACAAAACCAACCACCAAAAAACCCACCAAAACCGCCAAAAAAATCACCAAAAAAAACCCAAACACACACAAAAAAAATCCAGATATTTCTGTTCCTGGGGCGAGAATTAAGGCCAAAGAGAATTGGTTTGTGGAGGACAGACAGACAGACAGACAGACAGACACAAGATGGCTCAGGTAATGAGCCCCCAATTTCCCCACCTGTAACCCCGAGATCCGAAGCCGAGAAGGTGGGGAAAGGGTTTGAGGGGAGAA
>NW_010325728.1:0-1398 GCF_000700745.2 Antrostomus carolinensis | reverse complement strand
GGCACCATGGAGACCCACATGTCCCTTAGCACCAGGGCAGATGTCCCCACGGAGGGCTCAGAGGGATCACAGGTGGTGCCTGATGTCCCACCTCGGTCCCCATCAAGCCTTCATCCACCCAAGGATCCCCAGCATGGGGATATCATCCCATCCACAGCCACATCCCCACGTGTCCCTGGCACAGGAGCCACCTTTTGGGTCCGCCCCAGCACAAAGCCCGTCCCCAGCTGCACTCACGCTGACAATGATTCCCGCCACTTCCTTGTTGGACATCTTGGTGTCACCAAACGCCTGGATGTTGAAGGCACCAACACGCAGCGTGGCAGCGGCCGGGCACAGGAGAGTGATGGTCAGCAGGGACAGTGCCAGTGCCATGGTCCCCATCTTGCTAAGAGGGATGCTGAGCCACAGGGATGCAGTGATGGGAGCTGAGCTTGGGAAACTGCTTTGGATTTGGGAATAGAGCAAAAAAAATAATCCATGTAGGTCCTTCCCAAGTCCTGGCATGCACCAGTGTGCCGCGGAGCAGCCCGCAGAGCCAGCACAGGCTGTCGGCAGCTCATGGGTCCCAGGGGAAGCTCAATCCCATCCTGCCGCGGTGAATCCACCTGGCAGTGCCTCTGCCAGCTCCCGGGATCACCCAGTTTGCTCCCCACTGGGATGTCTCCGTCACCCACCCACCCCAGTCACCACCGCTGGCACCCCAGTGCTGCTCTGCATCCTGAAACTTTGATCGCAGCCCCCATGAGCGACTCCAGCTCATCCCAGCTCATCCCAGTCCCTCCCAGTTCTTGGCTGAAGGTGCTGAGCCCAGATCCATCCTTACCGTGCCAATTGCGCAGCACCTCTGCTTTCCCGGGAGCAGGACAGGCGGCTTTATTCCCAGTGGAAGTGCCGGCAAAGCAGGATGAGTCGGACACCCCCATGGGGGTTTTGGCACAGCTTTGGGATCCTTCCTACATTGGGAAACCAAAAACCCACGGGGCGGCAGGGTGGGGCCGGCATAACCACCCCGGTGCCAACGCGGTGAAGGGTGGCCAGAGAGGCACGGAGGGGCTGGGGCATCCCGGTGGGGCTGGGTGGGCATGTGGGGCTCAGGGTGCTGTGGTGGGGTGGCCCCATGGGTTGCGACGGGGCGGGCCCATGGGGTGCGACACGAGACACAGTGGCCAGGCAGATGGCAAAGAGCAATGGCCTTAATGTGAGTTATTCAGATGGTGTAATTAGAGGGGAGAGAAGGAAATGGCAGGTGTCTGGGTCAAGCAGGCTGAGCACCCCCAGCCTCAGCAAAAGGGGATGGCTGCAGACCCCCACAGCAGCCCAGAGCAACCCTGTTGGTCACTCAAAGCAGCCCCACTGGTGACCCCAAGCAGCCCCAGCTGCACCGTGGGATCCCCG
>NW_010325727.1:21288-27051 GCF_000700745.2 Antrostomus carolinensis | reverse complement strand
GTGTCCTTTTAATTTCATAATATATTTTAAATAAAATGTAAATAACAGGGAATGCCACTGAGTAAATTTAAATAATTGAATGCTTAGAAGAACTGCTTTAACAAAGTAAATAGTAAAACAAGGCAAAGACTTTCAACTCCTTGCTTTTTAAGCAATACTAGTGAAGTGAACCTTTACGTGGAAATCTTTAAAATTCACATTTACAATACAATTAAATTAGTGTCAGTGTTGCTCACTCCAGATGGAGGAGATTGATCAACTGAAGTGTATGTAAAAACATTTTAAAAATGGAGTTGAATATTTTATGTGTTCCAGGGGCAGCATCTCCTTTTGGATGGCCTTTTTGTTAGCTGCTTTGTATATAGGACTTTATGTACTGGGTGGGTTTAAACAGTGTGCAATATATAAAAGGAATGGAAAGTGTATCTATGTATATATATATATATAAATAGATAAAAGCAGATATCTGATGCTAGTAATTTCCTGCATAGAGATGATGCTGACTGAATGCACTCTGATCTTGCACACTGATTTTTTTTTGTTGGTTTTTTTGTTGTTGTTTTATAAAACACCAGAAGCCTTTAATGAAGTCATCTGGGCATTGATTGCTTTCATATCAATTTAAAGCATCTTTAAGAACTTACTATCAATGATAAGAATAGTGAGCTGTCAATAGTATTTTCTTTCTTAGTGACAGTTAAAACAATATTAGTAAAAATCTGCAACTGTAAGTTCCTTATTGTGTTGCAAGTAACTCTTTCACTTGATATTTTGGTTTGGAGTAAACACAAAGTTTGGACTTTAATTTAGGATCTCAAAATGAAATACTTTTCCCTCTCCCCTCAATTCTTCAGCAAGGAGATTTTTTAGGTATTTGATTGGGGATTTTTGCTGGCTTAGATGGCTTTATATGCAAAGGCTGTTTTAAAGTGGGGAAATTCCTACATTTGAGTATTCTTAAAATTTGTGTTAATTTCCGAGGTAGTACCATGCTTGTGAAAGTTCTGATGAATGTGTGGGCTAATGTGCTGCACGCATGGATGAGGATGATGTGTTGCTGTGCAATTTGCCCAGGTACCGTATGCATTCGCTGCCTTGGTAGTGCCCATATCGTACCAGATACGGGTGAGAGGAGATGGCAGAGATGGAAAGAAAGCAGCACATCTGTGATGACTCTGGCAGGGAACATGACTTCCCCTGTGCTGCCCAGAGCTCTGCTCTGGTTGGAGGGGTGGCCAGGTTGGCCATCACGCGGGGAGGTTGGTCTCTGCAGTGCTAGGAGAGGCACTTGATTCCCACATGGAAGTCTGTAAGCAGTTCCCGTGTTAATAATACAGACTGTCCAAATTTAAAAACCTTACAGTTCCTTGAGCCCATCGTTTGGTAAGAGGACAGACTATTTTTACATGCAGTGTGTAAGGCCAATGTTACACAGTCCAAGAGTATTACAAGAAAGTGTTGGTATGTGTAAAAAAAACCCCTGCATATGACTAAGTTTATATTAATGCATTTATGTGAAAAGTTGTTTTTAAAAAAGAGTTCATATTGTATCAAATCCAGGTTTAAATAATGAAGTCCAAGATTCTCCAGTTACTGATGAGTTTCTTACATGGTGCTATTGTAATTTTTGGAAGAGAAGCAGGAGTGACCTCATTCGAATCAAGGGGTATGGCTTTTTTCCACTGTCTCCTGGAACTGGTCTGAGAGAGAGAAACAGATGTACTCCATATCCCTCCACAAAACTACTGAGGCTCCACATTTACAAAGCCCTCATTGAAATGTGCTAGTACTTCTCAAATAATTAAAAATGATAAATGAATTGCCCAGTTTATAAAACTGTATGCTTTGCTTGACAACACTTTCTTTCTCTTTAGCATGGTAAATTAAATTTTAAAAATTTAGAAGCCATTCTGGTTGTCAGTTTCTAGGACTATTCTAGGCCTTAGTACCAGAAATCTGTTCATTTTATTTACATTAATTTCCCCCAAAGGGGAAGAAATGAGCAGTGCAGTGCTGTGTTAGCATAGCCACGCTTCCTACTGCTTCTGCAGTCACAACAGTAATTCTCCAGCTTACTCTCCCCATAGAAAATTAGTTGATAACATGAGTGATCAGCTCTAGCAGAAATAACAGGTGAGGGGAATGGTGAAGGGAGGATGGAGCAAAGGGTAAGGGAGATGCTAGGTCAAAGAAACCACTGGCAGGTGGTAAAACAGAGACTTCTTTGGGGGAATTTTTGAACTAGGGGCAAGGAGGTTGGCACAAATGAAGCTTTCGAGAGGTGGGAGGATGAAGATTGATATGCAGTTGGCCTAGAGCAGCTATGACGTGCGGCCTCAGATACGTTCTCAAGCATGCAGTTCCTTCCTTGCCACATCAAGCAGGCTTGGGGGCACATAAGCCTCAGGGGCAGTAGTGTCTGAGAACTCCAGTTTTGGTTGCTACAGCTCTTTGTTGGACAGCAGGTGTTATCTCCACCAGATTTTAGTGCTGTGTTCCTTTGCAGAGACTCACACACTTCTGCTGGAGGCCTGGTGTGTTCAGGGAGCGGGCTGCTGGCTGTGCTGGTGGCACGAGGGGGACGCCAACAGAATCTATATCGCTTCAGGTTCATTTATAGGCAAGGGCTTGTTTGCAGCTGCAGCAGGTAGATGAAACCGTGCAGCATCTTCCTTAGCCTGTGACAGGGAGCATTCGTGCCATGGGGCATTGCAAGTGGCTTCCCCCGTAAATTTGCCTTAAATGATGGTGAAGGAATGTTGGGTTGTTTCTGAAGAGGCAGAGGTAGGGCTGTACTGCTGAGAATTTGGAAAATGGAATATAATAGAAACCAGGCTGAAATGACATCATTCTTTTCGGCTTCATAAGCACACACTGCATGTGTGGACAGTGCACAGATGTTTTGCTTTGATAACTTGCTGTGTGGGTTTATGGCCTCGGATCGTCAATAATTAAAGAGGTTGGCTTTATTTTGAACTGCATGAAATTCTGTGGAAGCATGAATCAAACTTTAATTTACATCTCTGCTGTGTTTAGGGTGTTCTAGTCATGAAAATTCACTACTTCAGTACTTAGTATTTTAAGGGCTTTTTAAAATTACTCCTCCTCTTCCTTTTTTTCAGTTGCTAATTGTTTCCAGATATTTATTTCAGTATGATGAAGACCTCTGTTGACAGTTTCCTTTTAATTTTTCCTTTATTTTCTTTTTCTTTCTTTCAGTGCAATGTGTAGGGTGGTGTTTTGATTTCATCCTCTTGCTAGAAAGTCGGAGAAGTGAACTTTGAACACATGATGTTTCTTGCCATCAGGATTTCCTGCCAACAGTGTCTGATACCACAAAAAGGGGGGGGGAAATAGAAATCTCTGGAGAGCTTTCTAATGGTTTGTCTTAGTTTACTCTTGTATTCCAGACTACACTCCATTGTGTCTAAGAGCAGGATTCATATATGCTGCCCAAATCTGCTGATTGCTAGAGAACAGCTTTGCTAGATGAACATAACATTCCATAGGTTTCTCCCTTTTTTGGTCTCAGTTACAAATAGTTTTTTAGCTCCAGTATGATTTAGTGAATGTATTCTGCTTTTAAATAGACATTCAACATATGTGTGTCTGCTTTAACAAAGGGCCAACAAGCCATCAATCAGATCAAAAAATAATTTTTCAGTTTGACTATATAATCCTACTAAATGGAGTTTATTTTTCCTTGTATGTCTTTTCTCTTGTTTGCCAAAATTCCTGTTCTTTAATATTATCCCCAAGTTTCCTGAGAACCTCCCAATCAAATGACCAGGCCCCTATTTCGGTCTTTTGTGTTGATTCAGAAATGCCATAAATTGAGAGGAAGAGGGAATTAAGCAGTTACATAAATATAGTGGAGTTGGTAGCTGTAGCAGACTGCTTCAGCTGTGAACCAGCCGTGATTTACAGTCGTGCGTAGCTTGTGTTTCTTTACAGAAGATTTGTGTTCCCTCCAGTGAAAGGCATCAATAAAATGGAAGAAATTTTTCATTTTATATCGCATGAAGAAGGCTGTGCTGAGTTCTCAAAAAAACCCAAAAAACCCAGCCGCAAAACAACAACAAAACCAACACAAACCCATGTCCAAATTCCCTGTGCTTGTTGTAAAATCTCATCCCTTCAAAGAAGCTTTAGGTCAGAGGCCTTATGTGGGTGAGGGAAATACTCCCCTCTTCCATCCCCAAATTGTGGCATCTCTCCTGTGGGCAGAGGGTCATCTTCGTCCTTGTGATGGAAACATCAGCTCTCGTTCTGCTGATGAGCTTTTTTCTCTTTCAAATCCCCATTAGTAAGCTCCTGTGTTGTCCAGCACTCTCATCGTTGTCTTCCTTTGCATGGCAGAAGCATGTGATGTTTGTTGTAAATGTTCTAGACTATTATTTAGTTCTAGTTCTAAAACATTATTTAGTTCCCAGAGTTACTGGCTCTTCTGCATTACATATAACTTGCCAGCTGTCCGTCTGTTTGATCATAAAAACAGAAAAAAACATCTGGGTTGACCACTCTCATCTATCAATTGATAGCTTAGTTTATTCAATTTCATTAAAAATATTTTTAGTATGCTCTGATTTATCTAGTCAGTCATTAATGCTGCTTCTTTCTCACCCCTCTTAGTTTTTTCTAAGAAAGGACAAAAAAAGAAAATGTTAGCCTATAGCAGATATAGATCACTTGGCTAAATTGTCAGGCATGCTTCATCTTTAGATATTGTGTTAAATGTTGATTTGGTCCCTTCTTGCTTTTTCTGGGGATAAAAGCTTTTTTTTTGGAAGCTGATCTGCAGACTCAGTAGTAAGTTGTCTCTTAGAGGAAAATAAGGAAACATAAACAAAAAATTTTTCAATACGAACTTGTGGTTTATTCTTTCACACTATGCAATATAAAAATTGGTAAGCTCATTTATTGGTGAACCGGCTTTAGTAGGTGGCAGTGATTGAATTTTTAGTCTGATGTTTTTGTCCTAAATTCATTACTGATGCAGGAAATACTAAATGGGAGAGGAGGAAAATAGATGAACTATAAATCTTGTGTCAGTAATTGATAGCTAGGTGGAGGCATCTGTCTGACGCTGCCTGCCTTTATACACACCCAGCTCCAGGTGATTCAGAAAGAGACTTTTACACAGAGCTGGTGAAGAAAGGGAGGATGGCATGGTGGTGGTGATCCTGTTCTGGTCATCTCAGATGTTGCTTCCTTTGTGCTTAAAGAAACACTATGAAGTTACCCTTTTCAGAATGAGAGCTTTTAAAGATAAATTTGGTTGGTTAGGTTTTTAAAAGTTTGATTAAAATCTGAGTGTAACCAATGACGACAGTTTTAAAAAATCAAGATCAGATTTTCAGCAAACTCTTGGAATAAAGTTTAGTTAATTAGCTTTTAACTGAAATAATTTTACTCACTTATGTTTGGCTGTGTGTTTTTTGGGAGGAGTGTGCATTATTGGTTTGTACTGGCTAAAGTCTTTACCATATAGGAAGCTTTCTTACTTACTTTCCTACAGTTGCTGCATTCAGTTCTTGCTTCTCTTCTAACACTTGGGATCTTGCAGTACTTTTGTTAATATTCTTGTTCTAGCTACTTGATGGTGAGCAATTACTTAGTAAACTGCTTTCACTACTAAGGGTGTGCACCCAATTACCCAGTAATGAAAAGCCTGTGTTTTTTTTGCTTCCACCCTGATGGGGCATCAGCTTGACAGGAGTGACATTAAAAATATTGTATGCAAGCATTCAGCACCCTCCCCAG
>NW_010325727.1:0-21262 GCF_000700745.2 Antrostomus carolinensis | reverse complement strand
TGCAGTGTCACTGCTTCCATTACAGAGAATTTGGCTAAGATCATCCCACCTGTAGACGTGTGTTTAACCAAAGCAGTCAGGATCTTGAGCTTACTCGAAAAAATAATGGAATATGAAAATAAAAAGGATTTTTAATTAGCTCTTGAGGTTTGAACTTTTATGATGTTTGGATTCTGTGAATTTCCTCCATCCCTCAAATTAAGTTTAGAAATTTTCTCTTTTCTTTGAAAATATGTGACTCCCTAGAACTGGGCTGTGGGAAGAAGCAGCACAAGTATGATTCACCCTGAATTTTGCAGGAATGGGCAGTGCTGTGAAAAGCAGGGGGGAATGGGTGCATATGCATGGTGTTCCCCTCCCTGCTCCCCATGCAGAGCAGCAGTGTGGTGCTGTGTGCTACCTTGCCTTCCTCGGCTTAGTTTCCCCCTTGCACTGTCCTGAGAAGCTGCGTACGGAGATGGTATGATATTGGCAAAAATGTTTGATGAGGTTAAAGATATTTTCTCACGTGTCAATGTGTGGCTCTGACTAATAGTGTCCATCACTGGAGAAGAAAGCAGTCATTATGGAAAGGCTGTGGGAAGAGAAGAGAAGGTAGGAAGGAGGCCAGCCTCCCTGCAAGGAGACGCAGACCCAGTTTTACAGGCAGAACCTGTAGGACAACTGCAGATGAACCTCTGCTGAAGACATGCAAAGGCAACAGCCCTCTCTAAGCTTAAAACTAGCTGGTAATGCCTAAAGGATGAGTGTCTGCCCAGAGGACCTGCTGCTGTAGGCAAGGAGGGTATTTCAGGCTGCATCTTGAGCTGTTTTTCCAAGAAGGGGTGTGTGTGTGTATGTGTTTTGGTCGAGAAGTGAGCTTGTGTCCTCACCTCAGCTGGGAGGCAGTGACATCTCTTTTCCATCAGGGCTGGAGGGCCAGGGGTGCCTGTCCTACCCTCTGCTCACACGAATGACTTGTCCTTTCCTGTCCTTTTTTTTTCTTCTCTCTGTGCTTCCCACTCTAGCAGAGAAATGTATTTTCTGCCCTGTCTTGTAGTGGCTTTCCGCAACAAGGTCTGAAGGTGAAGGTTTCCATTAAAACAGAAAAAGTAGTGTTGAAAGCCAAGCAGCAGGCAACAACTTTGCCAAGGGGGCCTAGAGTTAAAAATTTGTAAAGGAAATAAGGTTCCCTGGAATTAAGGTGGAAATACATTTCCACTTAATTTCAGCAGGCTGCCCTAACAAATTGTAATGTCTCTACTTGGCTGACAATGTAGAAATAACCCATGAACTAAAAGAAAAGTTTACTTCGGAAGGTGGCTCTCTTAAATTATTTACCTTGGCTTCATCCTCTCCCAAACTGGGGAAAACATAATAGTGTTTCCCTCTCTTGATCCCTGTCTTGGCTGGTTGCTGAGATGCTTTTGGATATAATGAAGCCTTCTTAGCACAGTAGAGAACTTCCAACATAGCAAAACTGATTGCCAAACCTAAAAAAAAAAAAAAAAAAGTCTGCATCCAGTAATGAACTTCCTGTGATCTTGGATGCCATATCCCTTTTGTGCTATGGCAATAACTTTTCCACATGTTTTCATAAAGTGTTTTAAATTTTTTTTGGTGACATAATTTGCATAAATGTTCTGAGTGCTCTCTTTGCCCAACCCTGACCTCACCCCACTATGGAGCTTCTTTAGTATTTTTTCCTGTGTTGAAAACCACCAAGGACTTCAGGCATCATTTTCCTACATGCAGTGAAATTAAAGCACTATTTAAAAAAAACCCCAACCAACTAAACTACAAAAACAAAACCAAAAAAGCCCCCAAAACCACTCCACTCCTGCAAACAGGGGCCTACAAGAAAGCTGGGGAGGGCCTTTTTATAAGGGTGGGTAGTGATAGAACAAGGGGAAATGGCTTTAAGCTGAAAGAGGGGAGGTTTAGATTAGATATTAGGAAGAAATTCTTGACTGTCAGGGTGGTCAGATACAGGAACAGGTTGCCCAGAGAAGCTGTGGATGCCCCCTCCCTGGAAGTGTTTAAGGCCAGGCTGGAAGAGGCTTTGAGCAACCTGGTCTAGTGGGGGGTGTCCCTGCTGATGGCAGGGGGGTTGGAACTAGATGATCTTTAAGGTCCCTTCCAACCCAGACCATTCTGTGATTCTATGGAACAGATTTCCCCATGAAGAAAAGTTTTTCTGTCTGAAAATCAAAGGGATTTGTTTGGAAGTACAAGCTGAATAGGGATCCAGGAAAACACCGTGCTCTAGCCATCTTCTCCTTATCAACACCCTGAATTGTCCAGAAGAGAATTGGAGAGTTTGTAGAAACCCCTGGACAGATGTAGTCTTGGGGGTACAGCTGATTAACCTGAGGCGCTCGGCTTTTGAAGAAGTTCCTGTTCTTTCAGTGCTCACGTCCACCCTTCTCCTTCAGCTTGCCGTCCCTTCAGTTGTGCTGACGCAGCTGTTTTGGGGCCACCAGTTGGCTCGCTGCCGTGATTTAGGTTAAATCCCAGCGTTTGTGAAAGGCCGCGGTTGCAGTGGTGCAGTGTCCTGGGACAGTCCCCAAAGCGGCTGTGCTTGCCCAGGAGGAGCCCTGCCGTGCTGCTGCAGTGCAGGAACAAGCACACAGAGGGCAGGGAAAGACAGGAACTTTATTTTCTGGCTTTGCTTGAGAGCAAAAGAAAAGGTATTTTACAACAACCCCGCTTGAGGGTAGAACCCATTGACTACCCGGGAGGGTGGGCTGCAAGCACCCTCCTGGGGGCTGTCACAATGTTTTTTTCTGAGATACTCGCAGTGACCCCTAGAGCAGCCCAGGATTTGTGAGCCATAAAAGAGCTGCTTTGTCAGTTTGTTCAGTTGTTTAGTAAGTTTCTATAAAGTGGCACTTTTTCTCCATGCAGGATACTAACTTGACAACTAAACTGTGTCTTTTAAGATGGCCCATTCACTGCTGAAGGATGCTAGCCCATACTATATATTTTAGCCAAGATGGGTTTTGGGTTGTTTTTTGGGGTTTTTTTGGCAAGTGATCTTAAGAGCTGTCAGTCTGTTGCCTTTTGCTGGCCCTAAACTACTAACCAGAATAACTCAGGATCCTGTAACCAGAGCAGCCCACCATAAATGAAGGTCAGTTGGGTGCAGTGTTGTCATAACAGCCTGTAGAAACAGCCTTAGACCAAGACAACTTCTGTTAAGCAGAGGAACATTAACTACACTGAGAGTTCCTGAAAGTGGGTGGTTCCTACCACCAAGCTCAGTACTGCTTTGTCATAATGAAAAAACGATGCTGTCTGCAAGTCAAGATGGAAAGTGTCTCCTCACATCTGTTTGTCTAAGCTTGGGAAAAGGTACCAGTGGATGAGAGGAGCAAATCCTGCTGTGGCCGTGCTCATACTTGAAGGAAAAGCTTTAAATGCCAGCAAATGCTAAGGCATCTTTCATGAAGTTAGTTTTAATTCATTTTTAGATTTGATTAATAGTTACTGTAATATTTGCCTTGCACATTTTTTAATGGAATGCTTTAAAAAACTTGTTTAATATGTGATCCCTTCTGTGTAATTGTGCTCTCATACAATGTCTTTGGTGAGAATGAACTAGCAGAGTTTTACCCAGAATTGTTTGGAAGACACCAGTGTGGAAAGCAGAGATGACTCACAGTGCCTTGGAGGAAGAAGAGCTAGCACATAACCACAGAGCATGGCATTATCTCTATGCCAAAGCTGCCTGAGAAAGCCAGCATGTTTTCCACTTGGCTATTTGAGGAGAAAATGTACTGCGCAGAAATACTGGCTCTTTAAGCAATCTTGATAATCTTGTTAACTTGATGAGTTTAGAACAGGTAGCATGGGAGGCATGTGAATCAAAAGAAGGTAGTAGTTCCCATCTAGAAACCACTGTAATTTTTATTTGATGAATAAATACATATGAAATGTTCTCCTCATTTGCCAGCAGACTCCTCTGGGTGAATAAACTTGGTTGCATAACAAGAATGTGGTATGTGATAGAGCACATGGTTAGATAATAGGTATTTCTGCATAAATTTATTTTCTATGTAATCCCATGAGTCTGCACTCATATTTCTTTAGGAATATGTATATGGCATCTGTTTCTACTGCTGGTGGTTTGCCAGATGCCTGTAAATATGGAATGTTTATTGCAAGTGAAATAGTAAGTATCTGTTACTTCTCAGTTTCATTTGTTTTCTGCTTGTGTTTAGTGCAATAGGATTCGTGCTGATGAAGGTGGCTTGACTTTACAGGCAGAACTAGGTGAAAAACACAGCAATTAAATCTTCATTTTGATTTATTTACAATAAAAATCTATCTTTTAAAGCATATGTTGAATATTTTCTTTTGAGGACGTGTTTTATTTAAATTAGTTTGACAGTTCCTTTCATGCGTAGTGGCCTTTACTTTTGCTTACACAGAGAATACAGTAAGAAGGGGGTTACCTTCCATTTTGGGCCTATTTCTTTTCCTCACCTCCTGAAAGATGTAAAGACTTATTGCTGTTGTAGTGTGCTGTCCTGGGACTTAGGCCTGTTCTCGTGGAGATCTCTTGCTACTGAACTTGTTCCTACCTAAGTGTGCAAGCTCAGTTACTGAACTCAAGCCATGTTTCTTGTGTCTTCCAAGGAGAAGGTGAAAGACCTCATGAAATGTTGGATTTGGCACATGGGCTGCCAGTTGTGCCAATTGCTTTACTTCACTTAGTAAAAAGAAGAAAAAAAATGGTATAGATAGGAGCAGGATGTTGGCATTGGCCATAGGAAAAGTCATGCTGAAGGAGGTGTTTAGGAGTTAATGAGGCATAAGGGTTAATACTCAGTTTCCAAGGTTCTGAAGAAGAAGGCTTTGAAGAACCTGTGTGATTGAGGAGCTTAGAGTTGCATTCAGGCTAACAGGGTATTGCAAGCAGATTGTCTTGTGGGCAGGAAAAAGCCCTAAGTGAAGATTAAGCCTGTAATTTAGTCCACTGGTTAATAGTGAAATGTCAGGGTGACTTCATTTGAAAATGTCTATCAAGGTGTGAATCTTCTTTGCCTTGATGAAACCGCCTGAAATGGTGATTGGTGGTTGGCATTGGCTGTGAGAAGTCAGTAAGTCTGCTTTCTGAACTCTTTCATCCTTGGAAGAAGTTGATTTGGGGTGTTAATATTGTGGGAGACATCTACTGGGCTCTCAACAGATTAGTATCTGATGAACAAACATTTTTTTACACCTGTAATTTCAATAATACCTGATTTCGCTTTCACTTTCTACCCCTCCTACCCTGTATTTCACTAAGTGGCGTGCCAGAAGATGAGCTTTCTTTAGATATGTAAACAAGAAGCTGTGGTGCAAATTACAAGATTGCAAGATTGCAAGATTTGGTTTTCTCTGTGCTGTGAGCAAAGAACAACAATTTAAGAATTGACACACTTTTTTTTTTTTTTTTTAAACTGCAACTAAACAGCTGTTCTGTTGAGGTTGATTGTTTCACATGCCAGTGGTAGAGAGGCAGCGTCGGATTTTTTTTTTGCTGATAGTGTGAATGTCCTTATTTATCCTTTCTTTTCTTCTGCTGAGGATAATTTGGGCTTTCATTTTCCCTCCTGTCCTCACCTTGTTTAGTCAGCCTGTGAACAGGAAACCTTCCTGTGTATCGAATGTTTTATACAGGGTCTGCTGGGGCAGCCATCGGCTCTATGAGAATAACCCTGAGTATTATTCTTTGGTGTTCTTGGGTCTTTTTCCACCTAGAATCTGCTGTTCCTAGGGGAAAATGTGAAAATGTTTCAGGGTTGCAAAAAAGAATCAAGGCTGATGTCAGGCCTGTATACGGCAGAAGGGGAAATTGCAGGGTGGATGTGTACATATGGAGCGAGCACATGCGCAGGCACTCCCCATAGAGAGAGCGCATACGCATACTTGGGCCATATGTTCATTATTTTAGAAGTTTAGTTTTCTCTTGCATTTCTATCAAGCTTTTAACAGGGCTCTTTTAATTGGGATTAAATATAACTGTAGGACAGTAACTTAAGCCGCAAACTCTGTGTTTTCCTTGGATGTGTACATATGGAGCGAGCACATGCGCAGGCACTCCCCATAGAGAGAGCGCATACGCATACTTGGGCCATATGTTCATTATTTTAGAAGTTTAGTTTTCTCTTGCATTTCTATCAAGCTTTTAACAGGGCTCTTTTAATTGGGATTAAATATAACTGTAGGACAGTAACTTAAGCCGCAAACTCTGTGTTTTCCTCCTCGCTCTCTGTGTGTCAGCAACATTCCTTGTGCTCATCCTCCGCCTAGAAATGAGTTTCTTTTAACCTAGAGCCTGTTGTGAAGAAGAGAGGAGATTGCAGCATTCCTTCAGGCGTGGCAGGGCTGGGTTTCATTTACAAATTTTCTCCAGAGTTGCAACACACTCCTCTCTGTTCTTACGATGTATCAGGCTAAGCAGGCATGCAAACTTACTAATGAACTGAAAAAGCACAACAGCAACCCCGAGACCTGTGTGCACACATGCAGAAGTGAGCCTTGCCTCTTTCTTCTGAAGCTCAGTATTTATGCACAGTTTACAGAAACAATATGTTCTTAGCTTGGTTCCCAGAAGAGACGTACGCACAGTGTCAGTAAGGTCAAATAATTTTGCTGGTTTGGCTGTGAAGTAACTTTGAAATACGTTTTTAAGATACAGGACTCGGGACAAAAAGATGTGTGCAAATAGCGTTCGTGTCTATAGGAGGAAATAGTTTCCTGTGCTTTACGTGTCAAACAGTGAGACCTGCTTATAACACACATAGGAGCTACGTTTTTGGTGTTGGACTGGTGAGGTCTGCCCAAGTGTTTCACTGGGTTCTAAAGTTCCTTTTTATCATTTGATTATTGTAAACACCTAGTAAGGTTTATTAAGTTGCACGCTTTGTAAGTCAAAGAGTATGTATATACAAGCAGGAAAAAAGAAAACAAAACAAAGACCTTTTGCACTTACGGCCCTAGTAAATAAGATGAAGAATGAGTATTTCCAAGATTACTGACGATTTTCCTCTGCTTCTTCATTAGCCACTGTCTCCTTTCTTGTTCTTTGTGGTTCTGTTATCTACAAAACCATTCAGATTAGTGCGTTAATTAGTTTATGTTAACCAGCAGAGGGCTTCCACCTCAAAGCAAACAGCCATATCCCTTCTGCAGTTTCCCTGGTATCCAGAGCAGTGGGAAGTAGAAAGACATTTATTTAGTTGTCTAGGGTACTTTGCTGCTAGTAGAACAGTCCTGGATTGCATGTTAATAAATGTTTTTAACTGGCTTCCAGTTGTTTTTAGTACAGGTGTCAGCATTTCCATTGGAAACTTGGATAATCTAGTAGAAATTTGTGCTTCACAAAACTTGTATTTCTAAATTTGTAATGTAGTCGTCGTGCTGTAAAGTTCCATGTGCGTATTCAGGTATTAAAAGTGATTTGGGCCCCTTTTTAATATGAACATAGCATATGCTCAATAAAGTAGTATCAGAGAGTAAGCTGATCGTACAATTTAGATTAAAGCAATGCAAGTTGTGCTTATAAAGTTGAAATTTGTTTAAACCCATGTGTTCATTGCAGAGGGTTCAAGAGCAGAGAGAAATGTATGTGCAGTAGAGACAGGGTATTACAAAAGCACACAGCTTTCCTGGGAGGTAGGAGCTGCCTGATGAGGCGCAGAGGGTGGTTTGATTCGCAGCATCCTTTGTGTCAGCCAGGACAGCAGTTTGGAGTGGGTGGGTGTCTGGTGGAGTAAGAGTCAGTGCGGTGCAGGAGTAACGAAGTGCTGAATGCTGCCTTACTTCTGTACAGAGCCATAGAATGGTTTGTGTTGGAAGGAACCTTTAAAGGTCATCTAATCCAACCCCCCTGCAGTGAGCAGGGACATCTTCAACATGATCAGGTTGCTCAGAGCCCCGTCCAGCCTGAGTTGTTTCCTGACCTTGAATGGTTCCAGGGATGGGGCAGCTACCACCTTTCTGGGTAACCTGTTCCAGTGTTTCACCACTCTCATAGTAAAAAAAAAATCTTCCTTATATCTAGTCTAAATCTACCTGCATTTAGTTTTAAAATCATTACCCCTTGTTCTATCGCTACAGACCCTGCTAAAAGGATTCTTCCCATCTTCCTTATAGGCCCCCTTCAGGTACTGGAAGGCCGCTATAAGATCTCCCCGGAGCCTTCTCTTCTCCAGGCTGAACAGCCCCAACTCTCTCAGCCTGTCCTCATAGGAGAGGTGCTCCAGCCTTCTGATCATTTTTGTGTCCCTCCTCTGGACCTGCTCCAACAGGTCTGTGTCTTTCCTGTTCTGTGATCTCCAGAGCTGGACACAGTACTGCAGGTGGGGGTCCTCCCAGACCCTGTAAGTGACTTCTTGTGTTGATGAGAACTGTTATGGATAACTTTTGGTCATTCAATGAACAGAGCACCTGGGGGTGTGGGGGGGTGTGGGTGGGGTATCTTCTTCAGACAGAAAACTTAATTCCTTCTCAAAAATTTAATACTTAGTTAATCTTCACAAGCTGCCAATGCTTGGGAGTACCCTTCCCTGGCCCAACCTCAGCTTTGGAGGGGAGGTGACCCTGTGGTTAAAGAGATTTTAAAAAAGATGTTGTGTTACGAAAGCAGAGACCCACCACTCAGGAGGACTTGCGTGGGAACTGAGGCAGTGGCCACAGTTAGTGGGAGCTTTTGGCAGAGCTGTCTTGATTAGCGAGTTGTCATGCCCGAGCCAAAAACCCACTAAAATTGTTAATTACATTTTAAGCAGAGATTTCTGTAAGGAAATTGGTAAGGGCTAAATCACAGCCGTGTGTGTGTCCCGGGGGCTGCCCCGTCGCTGCCGACCTCCCTCAGCCGCCCCGGCACCCGCGGCCGGCGGGGGGGGGCCGGCCCGCCCTGGCGGGAGCGGCCGCTGCCTCCCTGCTGCCACCTGCCGGCCTTGTCCCGCCAGGGATCGTCCCGCTGCGCTCGGCCTCGGCGCGGCCTCGCCGCGACTGCAGCGGGCAGCTCTGGGCCCCACCGGTCAAGAAGGATGTGGAAGTCCTTGAATGCATCCAGAGGAAGGCAGCGTGCCTGGTGAAAGGGCTGGAAGAAGGAGTGAGGAGTGGCTGAAGACTTGGGACTGCTCCAGTATGGAGAAAAGGAGGCTGAGGGGCGACCTCATTGCTTTCCACAGCTTCCTGAGGAGGGGCAGTGGAGAGGGAGCTGAGCTCTTCTACCTGGGATCCAGTGACAGGACACATGGGAACGGTTCAAAGCTGCACCAGGGGAGGTTTAGACTGGACATTAGGAAGCGTTTCTTTACCGAGAGGGTGGTCAAACACTGGAACAGGCTTCCTAGAGAGGTGCTCAATGCCCCAAGGCTGCCGGTGTTGAAGAGGCATTTGGACAGTGCCCTTAATAACACGCTTTAAACTGTGGTCAGGCAGTTGGACTAGATGATCCTGGTAGGTCCTTTTCAACCAAACTATTCTATTTTATTGTATTTGCACATTGTCTGAAGTCATCAAAGTCCTGTTACTTGTCCCCTTCAGTTGTATGACAACATAAAACCTCATGTGCTGGGAGAACAGAAGTTATTATACCAGTAAATATAAGCTGCTTTATTTGGAAAATAGTTAGTGCCTGCCATGAGGTGAAACCCATCTGTGTATGGATAAGGCTGAAACTTAATGCAGTTTGAGTCTTCCTGTATCCCTCAGAATATCCTGGAATCATAGAATGGTCTGGGTTGGAAGGGACCCTAAAGATCATCTAGATCCAACCCCCCTGCCATCAGCAGGGACACCTTCCACTAGACCAGGTTACTCAAAGCCTCATCCAGCCTGGCCTTGAACATTTCCAAGTAGGGGCCATCCACAACTTCCTTGGGCAACCTGTTCCAGTATCTCACCACCCTGACAGTCAAAAATTTCTTCCTAATATTTAACCTAAACTACCCTCTTCCAGTTTAAAGCCATTACCCCTTGTTCTATCACTACCCACCCTTATAAAAAGTCCCTCCCCAGCTTTCCTGTAGGCCCCTTGAGGTACTGGAAAGCTGCTATAAGATCTCCCCGGAGCCTTCTCTTCTCCAGGCTGAACAGCCCCAACTCTCTCAGCCTGTCCTCATAGGAGAGGTGCTCCAGCCCTCGGGTCATCCTCATGGCCATCATACTCTTACCCAGCAAAGCTCCGTACTTGAAACTCCTCCTGCAGGCAGTGATTGCCTAAGTCCTTGTGTACTTGGAATCAGATTTTATCTGAAATTTTGAGTTTCCATCAGTTCTGGAATTATGCTGGTTAAGAAACTCAAAAGCTTGTGAAAGTATTTGTACCCAGTTGAAGCAGGTAGGCAGTTAACTTGCCTGCTCTTTGGGCATCAAATTATTTTAGAGAAAGGCAGCATTTGTTTCTGAGCAGTTCTGATGTTTATTCTGCCTCTTTTACAAATATCTTACTTTTTTGCTAATAACCAAACTGTGAGAGCACCTTTTCAGTGTTCCTTGCTTGGTGGTTCTCTCATAGTAAGAGTGTTTTGGTTGGCTGGGTGGGAGTTACCCCTACATGTGGCTGGTGTACGGGGGGAGACCCAGGCCCAGGTTAGCCTAGTGCTACATAGAAACTGTCCCCCTAGTTTTAGGAAATTTCCTTACTGAGGTAAGTACAGCTATTAAATCAGAGAAAATATTGCCTGCCCTGATGCAGTGAATCCTTCTGAGGTACAGAAGTTGAAGGGACGGAGGCTGGTGGCAAGTGTATCATTCAGACCTGTCAAAAGACTGTTTTATCCTTAATGGTTGACTGCAGGGTTGGTTTTTTTAATTAGTTTTTCTCCATGGGCCTAATGAAAGTGTAGATGGGATGCTTGAATCAGTCCTACAGTGCAGAACTCCCTTCTCTTTTAGGTGCTTATGTATGGTATAGTATATTTTTAAGTTGAAAAAAACTCCCATAGGATAAAATGGGTAACAAAACGGAAAGGAAAATTTCATTTGTAATTAGGGCATTTGAAGGCTCTGAAATGGCTGTGATAGAAGCAATTAGTAGGCATTGCTTTTTGTGCGAGACAGGCCCCACTTAAGTAGGTCGCGAGGCTGGTAGCCAGGAGACCTACTTTCTTTTCTTAGTTTTGCTGCTTATCCTTTCTGGGATTTTGGGCAAGTAACTTCATTTTTGTTCCTTTCCCTCCTTTACTCTTTTTTTCCGCCTCTCAGGTCCATTCAGATGGAAAGAGTTTCTCGCTATGTGCTTTGCACTAAAGAGACACAGTCTTACCTGGAAGTTTCAGGCTCTGTTGTAACACCAAAATGCTCTCTGTGGCTGCTTTGCTGTAAATAATCATGCAGGAATTCGGATTACTTTGTGGGTTTACTGTGTGAACATTGTGTAGGATGCCTGTAAGTAGAGGTATATGGTAGATCAAGACCTCTGATGGAGGTCAGATTCACGAGCTTTTGATAGCTGCTGGAATTCCTACGCTTCTCTGCCCGGAGATGATGAACGGCACTAGGGGGGGGTGACCATATGTAGCAGAACCAGCGGTGTTGGGGCATTTTCTGGGATGGAGGGTTGCTTGGGGCTGCTGGGCACCCCATGTCCTTTGCTGGCTGCAGTGAGAGCTGCGTAGCGAAGGGTTGAGTCTGTGGGTAAGGTGTTTTCAATGGGCTTTTGAGTGTGCTTAATCCAAATGGCTTTATGCCCAGCTGGTGATGAGTTGTTACCACCTGAAGGAAGACACCCAAGAAGCCCAAGAGAGGTGTCCTCTGGGCTGTTGGAGCAGCGGCTGCCCCAGGAAGCTGTACTTGTGAATCACCCTTGTTACTGTCTGGTTGAGTCATCAGAAATGATAGACTAGGAAATGTAGGAATTAAACTAACATGTGAATTGTGCCAAAAACCACAGCCCAACCAAAACCAGAGCACGTCTGCGGAGTTTGGGAGCTGGATTTTTCCTTCTGTTTTTTTGGTTTTTTACACGGAACCAAAACCTTTTCTGTGCAACAATTTTTTTGTTGTTGTTGTTGTTGTTTGCTGGCCTTAGGGAAAAGCAGTGGCTGTGGGCCATGTATGTGTGTTTATGTAACAGCTTTTAGAGAATTCTTTGGCATTCAGGTCGTCATAGATGGTAAAAATCCTGATGGCATGTGAGGCTACGCATATTTGCTCTTGTTCACCTCTAAAAATAAAAACAGGGTGAGGAGGAGGAACCAATTTAGCTTTCTACCTCAAACCCCCCGTTTCTTCTGTGATTCCTTCATGTTTTTTTTACTGAGATGAACCAAAAATAATGCCTTAATCTTTACATGCATAACCTGGAAAATAGGGAGCCTATTTACTTGTATGACTACTTCATAAGGGAGAAAATAGGTTGGAAAATGATCTAAGCTCATTACAAGCGTACCTTGTTTTTCTTAAATGGCTTTGTAGAGTGTTTTACAAAATTAAATTTAATCCTCTAAAGTGTGTCAGATGCTAAAATTTCCAACTCCTTGACCTTGCATTTGGCTACTGATTAAAGTGTGGATTAACCTGCAATTCCATTTGGGTTAATGCCCCAATATGTATTGTTTTTCAAAGGGTAATCACTATTTTCCCTTGATCTTGGGAAATTTACTTTTGATCCACATATGCAACAATGTATGCTGATGTTAAGCTTCCTGTCACCTACAAATAAAAAGCATTCCATGGTAATGACAGTATCATGATGGATCTTTTCCTGCAATGAAATATAATAATACCAAGCTCTTGAGCAAAGCGTTGCACCACTTTGTATTTACAGGAACAGTGGAAATGTTATGGTCAATCACCCACAGCAATGTTTTCACCTTTGCATCATCAGGTTGTGACTCAACACCATGATATAAAGACAGAGCTCCAGACAGGTCAGGAAAATGCCTAAAATCAAATTGCTGCCACGACTCCGGGCAGGTCTATGGGAATTACCCTGGCATTTTGGGTTAACCTGAAAGGGTTTCCTTCTTGTTGCTTTCTCTAATCTTCTGTTTCTAAGTAGCACAATGTAGAGGAGATGACTGTGATTCTGCAGTTCCTGCCAGGGTTCTTATGCATCTGGCTCTGTGTAATTTAGCCAGTAATAGCTGTGGTAGTTTACAGTTCTCTGTACTTTGCAGTACCGGCAATTCCAAATGTTTACTCTTTTTGAAAAGAAACAGTAAGTTGACAGAGCATGGTCTTTGATTTTTTACGTTAAATCCCGCCTATTTAAACACAGACTGTCTCAAAGTGGATAGTCCAGTGGTTGTATCTCTAGGGGTATGTCACCCCACATTCTGAAAGTCTTCTTCTAAGCAAAAGGTCTAAAGAAAAAAAAACAAAACAAACCCCCAAACCCTACCCAAGTCTCTTGTCTCATCAGGGGAAGAATAAAAAAGGTGTCTTTTTAAGATTAAAAACTCCAAAATAGAAGGACTTGATGACATACCAAGAAGAGCAGATGTTAGCAGTACGTGCTCCCATTTGTGCAGCCCCCAGCCCCTTTCCCCAACCCCATGACACCACCACGGACTTTGGGAAGTGGTGGAAGACCTGTGTATGTACATATGCATTACCTCACTGGGCGAGCTCAATTTAAATGCAGCCTATTAAATTATTTACAGGAGACAGTTGGCCAACCCATTGTGCTGTACTGTAGGAGCCAAAGGTCACTTTGGTGTGCCTGGTTGATTCATAGGGGTAATCTGATACAGTACTTAGCTTTTTGCCTCCCAGTCAGTGGGTTAAACCTTATCCTCTTATTATGAGTCAGAGAACCAGAAGTTTCAGAAAAAGCTGGAGCCTTTGTTTTTAATGGTTTGGAAGAGGCCGTGCGGCAGAATCCAGAGGGCTGTGAGAGCATCTGCCAGGGGGTTGGGGCATGTTCTGCAATAGTGTCAATCTGACTGGCAGCTTGAGAGCTGAAAAACAGTGTACCCTTGTTTTCTTAAGCTGCTTGTCCTTTTACTAACATTGTCTGCAGCCACTAGGACGTTAAGGCTTCAATGTTTGCTCTTCAGATAGGTGGCACCTTTTTTTTTCTTTTTTTCCCTCCCCTCCTGGGTTCCCTGCTACCAGCATCTCCTTGAGAATTCACTGAGTTGATTTTATTTGATATCTCATACATTCAAGCCTGTTCTTTTCCTGCAAGACACAAATTCATGTGTTTTTTTGTCAACTTGCATCTTGGTGACAAATCCTGTCAAGAAGCACAGTACTGGGATGCCTTGGTATTGCCAACTTCTGTCTGCTTTAAAATGCTGCCTTTGCCTCTGCCCTTTCCAGGCTTGCTCCCTCCTGGAAGCAGTGTTGGTGTTGGCATGGAGGACAAGCGATTGGCATTGCAGCAGCTTTCAGTAGTACCTGACTTTTTAAAACCTTCACACCATGGAGTGTTTTCTCCAGCTGCTGGTTTAAAGGGAAGGTGGCAGAACATAGCGTAGCTGGGAGTGAAACCTGCTTTGTGAGCTGCAGTCATACCAGTGGGAGCCTGGTCACTGAAAATGTCTGTTCATACACAAATTTTGTTTGTGTTATGCATTTGTATTTATTTATTTTTTAATGTACCGCCACATCCAGGGGCACTCATGTTTTTAGTACACTCCGCTCAGGACGCTTGTGGTGTTTACAAGCTCCAGAATTTATATCTTTCCTCTCTCCGAGTCCGCAGAGGTGCACAAGTGCTTTTCTATTTTTGCACGCAGGGTTCAGAAGTTTGCAGTGCCACCAAGCTGGCTGAGGAAAGGAGGAGTTTTGCTTCTGTGGTCGTGCTTTTAGGAGAGCGAGCCTATCGTGTTTCACTCTAATCCTAAGCGATAGCCACGCAGGCTGTTTTATTGTTAGGAGAGCCTTTCTGGAGCTCCTTCACCAGGCTTTTTGCTAGGGGAGAGCGGGGCAGCCAGAATGAGGAGGCAGAAGCGTGGTCAGTCCATCGTCCCTCCTGAGCTGTGCCACGCAGGGGTGTGATCGATCTCTGCCTGCTTTTCCCCTGTCACTGTGGGGTGTTTTTGATGAGCCAGAAGAGAGGACTGAATCGCCCGCACGCTCCTGGGGAGCAATGCCAGGGAGAAGAGTGGAGCTACAGTTTTTGCTGTTGAGTGGAGAATGGGGAAAACACGTGCCTTAGTGCTGTGTTCTGCTCAGCCGTTACATGCCTCTCTGAGCTGCTGCAAGGTGCCACTTTCTGCTGCTTTTCTCCCCTTTGTTTTCTTTGGCAGCTCCCTAAGCGCTGTATCAAAACAGCTTCAGGGGATCTGCGCTGGCATGGTGACCTACCTCCATACTGGTGCTGGCTTAAGTGCAGCGAGAAGAAACCTGGACGGAAGTCATATTGAAATTGTTTAGCCTCCCACGAAAACCACTGAGAAAAGGGGGCAGGAACAATTTCCAAAAGGTCCGTTTGGAAGCGAGGCCAGTAGCTGGCTTAAAAGAAAATGAAAAAGGAGTGTGTCTCGAGATCTTTCAGACTCAAACAAAACCCAGGCTCCCTCTCGCGCGCTGTGAGCTGGATAAATTTCTCCTCCTTGTCAAGGCAGACAAAGAGATTGTTTCGCAGCGATGGTGAACTCTCCTCCATGTGCCTGCAGCAGGTAGATGAGGATGACGAGAACTGGACCTACAGGAGCCAGCCCAGAAAAGGTGACTCACTTTCTCTTTAACCCTTGCGATGGCTGCTGCCGTGTCAGCCCCTGGTCCCTGCTGTTGTCCAGCTGCTTGGGTCCTGCTGGGAGCTGGGATCCATGTGGGAGCCGCAGGTGGGGTAGGAGGAGGAGGGCAACACAAAAGCTGAGGCACAGCACTGCCTTGCCAAGTGTTTCTCAGGTTTAAACTGTGTGAAAGCTTATGGTAATCAACTGGGAAAACCTTTAATTTCCCGTCTGGGCAACATAAAGGTACTGACTGTGTGGTGTGTAGGTAAGTTTTGTTTATGTTTCTTGTAGCCAATAGTCACTCCTGGCAGATGCTTTGGGCAGGTGCTGCAGGAATCTTTCCTCTCTCTGTTGTACCAAAAGCAATTTAAGACTCTGCTTGCAACAGACTGGGTGCCTCTTTGGATGGCTGCCTCATGGTCCTGCTGGAAAATTTTAAGTGTATTTTGTTCTATAAGAGCAGACTGAGAAGAGATCCCAGATGTAAAATAAAGGAGATGATGGGATGGTGATGGGAATTGCACTCCACGGAGAGGAGGAGGGAGATCTAGGATGCAAGATAGGCAGCTCTGAATGAACCCTTGAAATACTGAAACCTGGAGTGTATTTTAGATGAGACTTTAAAAAAGTACCTTTATTTTTTGTGTTTGTTTTTTTTTTTCAGTGGAGTTTATCAGGTACTTATTCATGTATGCCTCATATTTACCATAAATCAAAATAAGTTTCAGAACTTTGCTCCTTTGAGCTTGTGAGCTACTGTTACTGGCGCATTTACTGGCTGGTAGGCAGCAGTAAGTGTGTGTGTGTGTGTGTGTGTGTGTTTAAAAATACTTCATAAAGTGATTTAGTTGTAATTTCTCCAGCGCTGCCAGAGCACTAGTTTGTTAATGGAAAGTGTAAGGTTGACTCAGCTCTGCTGTAAGTTCACTTTTGTAAGAGCAGGCAGGCTTTCCAAGGGCGTGTGAACTTGAAAGAGATTTGTATTTCTTTTCATTTCTGGGAGCAGTTAATAGCTATTTGACTAGAATTTCAGTTCCAAGTCAGAATAAACAGTGGCTTTTGTAAATGGTTTGGATGCAGGAACACTAACACGGGATGTATGTGCTTGTGCTTTGCTCCCAGCATGCGAGGAGACGATTTTAATCTGTGCTTTGAAGATTGTTTTTTAACCCCTTTCGCTGCTGAGAAACCCCAACAAAGGGAGTTTGCATTTGCAACCGGTGGCTGATTTTTACTTTGGATTGTTGGCATGTCACTATCGCACAGCAATGTCAGATACACTTCTAACACCTGTGGGATCTTGCATACTGTGCCTCAACCACGCAGACCTGCTGCTGGTCGCTATGTAACTTCCAGGGAGTTTCTCGTGCTGCCTTCCTTAGCCCATGCTCCTGCCACAAGGCAGAGATGGGAAAGGAAGCTTTACTGATGGATTAATGGTGTATTAATTTTTCTGAGTGATTTACATAAAGAGCCCATTGTACTGGCTGGAGGGGGCGGGCAGAATTCCTCCCGTAATTGGGCACCAAGCTATGAAAGCCTCCCTGCCTGCCCGTAGCGGAGATGGCAGTACGTCATTTTCGAAAGGAAGGTGGAGGGAAGTACAGATTATGCGGGATTTATTTCCCTTTTGCAGGGTACTCTTTGACTCGACTCATAAAATCTGCCTGGATCATAAATCTAACTCGTTACTTCTCTGCTTGGAGGCAGCTGCCAAATTGGCAGGGGGTGCCAGAGCTGAAGGGAGTTTGGGTTATAATCTTGAGCAGGAGAAACTTGTCATGGCTGCAAGTGTTTTGCCCTGGGCTGTAAATCAGGCTTGTACAGTGTCAGAGCAGTTTGAGTATCGGTACCTGGCTGAGTCGTCATCTTGAGTTTGTGTTCAAAGGCAAAACATGTGTGATAAATGAGCACTTGTGTTCTCGAATTAGCTTGCTCCGCTGGACCGTTGCGTTATTGCTTGCCAGCCTTTGTAAAACTGAGGGCTCAAACCACTATTGTATTTGGTGCTTGAGTTAACCACATCGCTTAAAATTAACGCAGACTAGAAAGAAATGAGATGCACAGCAGGCTGGAAAGCTGGCTGGTTTTGTAGAGAAAAATCAAACTGTTTGTTTTAAGTTAGCTGAAAAACTATTGAAATTGCATTTGTCAGAATAATTTTGCTTCCAGTTCTTCCTCAGGTAAATTGGCAAAAAGGGAAGCCCGCCAAATCGCAGGCTCACCTACCTTTTTGTTGGCTTATCTGTACATGCAAAGGTAGGAGTGTTAATAGAAATTGGAAATGAAGGGATTGTTGTTTTTCTTTCTGAGCTGTTTCTCTTCCTGTCTTTTTAAACCTCTTACTCTTTTGCCGCTTCATTGCTCTTCCCGGCTCATGTTGCATTCCCAGGAGGCTGCTAGGTGACAGGCACAGGGCAGCATGTGTTGCGTGGCCTTTCACCAGCAAAGTGGCTCATCTGCATGGGCTGCAAAGGGGAACTTGCAGACAGTGGCGAGCAGCGAGATTGGTTGGATTTGTCTGTTTAAAATGAGCAAGAAAAACAAAAAGTAAATGCTAACTGTGAACGTGGGGCACACCCCCATGTCCTGCACAGCTCAGCTCTGTGTGGATGTGAAGTCGTGGGCTGCTGCTTCGCTCTTTGTTTTCAAAAGGTACACAGCAGTGCAGAGTGTTTTGGAACTGGTAGCACCAATTAGACTTCACATCTGATAAAGCAGTTACTAAAAGATATGGTAAAAGTTGATAGTAAAAAAAAAAAAAGGTTTGTTATTTGAAACGTGTCTCACTCAGCCCTCTTCCTCCCCAGTCAGCTGAGGGACCTTTGAAATGAGACCAAACTTACTCCTGTGTTTTCCTTCTTTAATCTGAACTGTTAGTTCTGGTTTCTTGCCTTTTGGGGTAGCAGAAGTTTCCTTTATTCTGGAGTGTGTGTGTAGGGGGTGAAATGATATTTTTTTTTATTCCCTATGCATGCTCCAAGTGTCCTTTTCCTCATGTGTGAGCACTCCTTTATCCCTTTCCATTCCTGGCCCTCCTGGAGGTTGTTCCAAGGGAGAGGGCAGGCCAGCGTGGCCGCAGTCAATCTGAATCCATCCAGCCCAGTACGGAGTGAGCCCGTGGAGCTGACTGTGCTTCATGCAGCTGCATGTGGGGTGTCAGGGCAGTGGTACCCAGGTACCTGTGCCGAGGGCTGCTGCTGACTGGGGTTGCCCATCTCATGAAAGCCACCAGAGTGGCAGAGAGCAGCCCTCTGGGTCATGTAGCTGCTCTGCCACCGCCTTGGTCAACCAAGCTTGTTTGTTCGGCTGAGCCAGGTGGCTCCTGAGGCAGTTCTGTGGGCACTCTGTAACTTCTGTGCTGAGGGATAGGGTAGCAGCCTGGTTTCCCTCACAGAAAACACCTGTGCAATGACGCCCGCTGTTAGTACAGCTGCTTTGAAGAGGCAGGTGTAGGACCAGTCAGATGTTTAAGCTTTTTGTTGGTAGACGTTCTAGTTTTCATCTGCTTTTGCTCTTCTAATGGCATGGCTTGCTTCTGATAAGACTCAGTGAGAACCCAGGGAACAGCTTCGTTTTTTGCAGTGGCTGAGCCTCAAATTCCCACCAGAAGCAGGGCTGGTTTGCTCGCTTACAGTTCCTGGAAAACCGAGCAGGTCCTGGTTTGGGGGCAGCTCACCATGTCTCGGTGTGTTTCTGTGTGTGTGCGGGAGGTGCAGTGGTAGGCGTATAAAACAGGCAGTGCTGCTCCTGCCCGCAGGTCTTTCAGACTGTAGCTCAGAGCAGTTTTTTCTTTAAAAAACACATTATTGAAAATCACTGATACTGTTCTTTGAAACAGAAGTGGAGGTGCTTTTTGTACGTTGCAAGGGGCTTCTGCCATGTGGAAGTGCGTAGCAATCATTCGTGTGGGCCTGCACAGTTTACTATGAGTATGATATAGCAAGTTAACTTTGAATAGAGATAACATGAGTCAGTTTATGGTGCAGATCTCACCATATTTACCTTGACTTTGCAGAAAAGGAGATAACTCACATGTCAGCATCAGAACGTCTTACCAAGTTTTGTTGATTCTTTCTTCCCATGGATTCTGGGGGCTGGAAGAGGAGAGCCTGCGACAGCAGCTCTCACCACGGCTGGTCTTGCTGATCTCCCCACTGTGCTGGCTGGGATGCAGAGAAAGGGAAGATGTTTCTCCAGAGCACTTAAATACACCTGAGCTAGTGACCTTATTTCTCTTTTTATTTCCTTCCAACAGTGATCTTCTGGCCAGGTGCTGGAGAAGCACGATTCGCAGTCGGGTCCGGCCGCAGGCGGCAATACAGGAAAAGGAGCCGTTAACTAACGGGGAGGTTTCCCCCGCTCCCTGCATCTCCTGTCCCTGCTTATTGCTCCCATTTTTCACCCACTGCCCCTGTTTCGCTTGGTCGCTTTCCAACCTTTCTGCATCACAAGAAAATCAAAAGCCTTGTCTACTTTTTACTGCAGGCTGTACTACCTGGAAAACTTCTTTGGACTCATTAGTCAGAGAAACCTCATTTCTCTGATAACCACAGTCTTTTAAAGACTGATCAAACCCAGTTCAAAAGGCGGCAGCCACTGGCTTTCTGCTGTCCCCTGGCCAAGTCACGTGCGGAATGCCCGTTTTTCCTGGAAAAAACAGTCTAAACATGAAACTTTCTTTTAATGCTAAAGGTCCATTAAATTCATAAGTAACTACTTGTAGGCTCAGCCTGTGGTGTCCTTGTGGTGTGCCCAATGGAGGTAACACTGATGCCCTGATAGCAATGCTTGCCTTAGAGATACTAAAGATGTCAGTTAACTTCCTAACCACCCACCACATATCATGGTCTGAGAATGTCAGCGTTACCAAGGGGTTAAATTTCCCTAAATTGAACAATTAATTTCTTCTGTCATAGTAGCAATATTGGTGCTGCCTTATTATGTCAGTAAAAATTATGTTCTATACCACCTGTGGTCAGATTAAACATTTGATATATCATGTAAGTTTGATACTATCAGGTTAATTTTTCTTCACATTCCAGAGGCAGAGTTATAACTTGAGACGTTCAGTTTTCAGAATACCAAAGAGTTTGTGTTTTCAGTGCTTCCTATAGAAACTCTGTGTAGGTATTTGCAACTCCTAGAATGGTCTGGGTTAGAAGGGACCTTAAAGATCATCTAGTTCCAACTCCCCCTGCCATCAGCAGGGACAACTTCCACTAGACCAGGTTGCTCAAAGCCTCATCCAGCCTGGTCTTGAACACTTCCAGGGAGGGGGCAGCCACAACTTCTTTGGGCAACCTGTACTTCTTTGGGCAATCTTATGCCCTTATATGCTTGTTAAACAGCTTGGAAAGGTGTCTGATCATCTCCAAGCCCGCAGAATCATCTGCTCAGTGACCCAAACCTCTGCTTGCTTTCAGCAGGTTTAGTCCTCGCAAACTCAGCTGCTTCCCAGGAAGGCTGGAGAGCTGAGAGAACCCAAGGCACTCCTTCAGTAAAGTGGGCATGAGGAGCTCCTGTCTTAGCAAACAAGATAGGCCAGGGCAGATTTTAATCTCTGTTGTAGAGGAGCGAAGTCCTAGACCCAGTTAAGTAGTCTGGCCAGGAGGAGGAGACCAGCACCCACCTCACTACAGCCTCCT
>NW_010325726.1:0-1023 GCF_000700745.2 Antrostomus carolinensis | reverse complement strand
CAGAGCCTCCAGCATGACTCAGGGCCATGTCACCAGGGCCACAACCTCCGTCACATCCCGGCAGCTGGGACATGGGCGGCCACATGCCGGGCACAGGCACCCTGGGCATCACTCAGCTGGCAGCAGGTCCCACTCCCCGTGTCCACCTGCCTATTGGGGCCATTACAACATCACCCAGACACAGCAGCGGGATGTCCCATGGGAACAGCCCCTGTGACAGCTCCTCGCAGTCCCCTCTGCCCCCCATCAGTCTCCTCTGCCCCCAATGAACCCCATGCTGTGCCCACAGCCAGGTTGTGCCACCCAGCCCTGCCCCGTGGCATCATGTGCCCCAAAATGCATCATCCAAAGCTGAAGGCATAGGGGCCAAATCCAGACCCAGCCCTGAGCCCCGCGGGAACCGGGCAGGACCCCACACGCAGCCCAGGGACTGCGGCTGCCCCCCATCAGTCTCCTCTGCCCCCAATGAACCCCATGCTGTGCCCACAGCCAGGTTGTGCCACCCAGCCCTGCCCCGTGGCATCATGTGCCCCAAAATGCATCATCCAAAGCTGAAGGCATAGGGGCCAAATCCAGACCCAGCCCTGAGCCCCGCGGGAACCGGGCAGGACCCCACACGCAGCCCAGGGACTGCGGCAGCACCCCCAGATGGGTGAGACCCCCCCAGAGCCCAACCCTAGCACCCAGGACTCACCTGCCAACAGCTCCCAGCTCCTTGTGTCACCCTCTGCCCCAGCCCCAGGGTTTTTATAGCTGCACCCTGCCCAGGGAGGGGCCTGGCAGCCTCAGCTGAGCACCACCCCCGCCAGGTAGGGCACAGGTGAGGAAGAGGAAGGGGAAGAGGAAGAGGAAGCCAAAGCTGCACAGGGTGCTGGCACTGGGGGTGGAGACTGGGATGGGGATGGATAGGGACAGAGATTGGGATGAGGATGGACAGGGACAGATTAGGATGGGGATGGATGGGGACAGACATTGGGGTGGCTTTCTGTGGGCTCGGGTATCCTGGGAGAGCAAGGATGGGGC
>NW_010325725.1:3090-3318 GCF_000700745.2 Antrostomus carolinensis | reverse complement strand
ACTGCCTTTCCTCTCCCTGTGACACCATCACGTTCCTCGTCCCACCAGGGCCGTGACTTCTCCTTCGATGACTGCGGCCGGGCCTTCACCTGCCTGCCCGTGGAGGAGCCCACTGCCTCGGCTGAAGCTCTGGTCTGCAACCTGGACAGTCTGCTGGGGACCATGACACACCGGGTCTGTGTGGCCAGCGGGATGGGGGCTCGTGGCCAGCGGGATGGGGGATCATGG
>NW_010325725.1:653-2802 GCF_000700745.2 Antrostomus carolinensis | reverse complement strand
CGCAGCCAGTTCAGCCTGTGCCGCGCTCCCATGAGGACGTGGGTGCTCGGGCATTGCTGAGCCATGGGCAGTTGGGAGCAGCATCCGTTGTGCCTGCAGGAAGGTGGTCGCTGCTGTCACCGCCTCTGCCGCGGTGCCAGTTTTCAGGCAGTTGTGCCCAGTCCGGGTTTGTGCACTGCCCCAGCGGTCACTGGTCTCTGTTCCTCCCTCAGGGATAGACTGGAACGGCTTCCAGGGTGTCAGAGTGATTGCGGTGCCCGGGAGCCAGGCGTATGCCAGGAACCACGGGGTTTACCTCACTGATGAACAGGTCGGTAGCAGCTCCCCCTTCAAGGGACATCCCTTGGGTGCTGAGGTCCCAGCCCTGGCTGCTTGGTGTGGGGCTCCCCAAACACCTCATCAGGGTGGTCTCACTCCCAGGGGCTGGTGCGTGACATCATCTACAAAGGCACAGAGGCACAGATCCAGCAGTGTGCAGGGCCTGATGGCACCGTCCCGCTGGTACAGCACAACTCGGGCGTCACTGGCCCTGCCAGCCCTGTCCCTTGTGTCACCACAGCTGTGACCTCATCTTGGTGTGGGGCTCCCCAAACACCTCATCAGGGTGGTCTCACTCCCAGGGGCTGGTGCGTGACATCATCTACAAAGGCACAGAGGCACAGATCCAGCAGTGTGCAGGGCCTGATGGCACCGTCCCGCTGGTACAGCACAACTCGGGCGTCACTGGCCCTGCCAGCCCTGTCCCTTGTGTCACCACAGCTGTGACCTCATCCCTGCTGTGCCCTGGCAGGTCTGTGGGGTGGTTTTCTTCTCCTCGGATGCTGCCGAGCAGCTTCTGGCCACCCATGTCATCCCTCCTCTGGACGCCTGCACCTACCTGGGGCTGGACTCGGGGGCACCACCCATCCAGGTGACAGCCCCTTTGTGGGGGACGGGACCCCTCACCCCATGGGTGCTGCTGCTGGGCATCTCTAGGCCCTGATTTGGGTAAGAGAGATGGTGGGAGGGAAGCACCCAGCAGCAGGGTGGGGGGGTCAGGGTGGCTGCACCCAACAGGTCCCTTCTCTCCTCAGCTCTCCCTCTTCTTCGACATTGTGCTGTGCATGGCAGGGGGGGTGACAGAGGAGGATTTTGTGAAGGGTGGTGGTGACAGCAGCGTGAGGAACGCCCGCTCCGTGCTGTGGGCAGCTCTCCACGCTTTCCCTCTTAGCATGGGTGAGTGGTGCTGCGGTGGGTGCACGCGACATGACCCATCCCTGAGCCCCCTTACCCTGCATGGGGTGCTCAGGGCCGGGTACCTGGCTGTTTCTCCCCAGAACTGCAGGTCCCCAGGTCTTCTCTCCCCATCCCTTCACCTGGGGATGCCCAGCCTGGCTGCCCTTGGCTCGTGCTGGTGTCAGGCACACCCACGTTTGCCATCGGTGTGCTGACAGCTCTCCTGCTCCCCCACAGCCTGCATCCCCAATGCGTCCTACGACTACCTGAGTGCCTCTGCGAGCGAGCACATCCGCAGCCTGACGCTGCTACCCAGCTCTGCCAGCCACCTCTGCTTCTGCAGAACCGCCCATTCCCACGTGGACGTACGTCCTTCCGTCCCAGCCTCGCTCGTTTTCGGGTGTTGCTCTGGGCTGTGTGGCCAGACCCCGGTCACACACACCTCTGTGCTCCCGGCAGCAACCCTGTCTCCTGGAGGACGGCTCTTCGGTCACCAACTGCCTGCTGGAAGGAGCTGTGAGGCTGGCAGCTGGCAGTGTCATCCAGCACTGTCACCTCCAGGTATGTGGCTGGGGGTGAGGTGACCTTGAGTTCTCAGTGCCCTGAATGGGAGGCAGGGTGAGGTGGCCCTGGCTGGGTTGGGGGACTCACAGCTGTGAGATTTGGGGTGTCCTTCCCTTTCCTGTCTGCCTCTTGAGTGGTGCTGGGGACCCTGGTGGCTGTCACTCTCCCTAGGAAGGGGAGGAGGCTGCCACCGCTGGGCTGTCCCTCCCTGGGGACCAGGGCAGACTCTCTCCTTGAGGGCTCTTTCATGGCTGTGAGCTCTGGAGGCTGTTGCTTGGCCTGAATTTCTGCAGTCCATGTCCCTGCAGCCCTGTGACAAAGCAAAGTGTGTCCCTCTGGCACCTGGCTCCTGCTGGACCCAGCTTGTCTC
>NW_010325725.1:296-640 GCF_000700745.2 Antrostomus carolinensis | reverse complement strand
GTAGCTCTGGTTTGGGGGCTGTTCTGGAGCTGCAGTGCCACTCAGAGCGCTGCTGCCCCTTCTGCAGGGTCCCCTGGAGATCGGTCCCGGCTGCCTCCTCTCAGGCCTCACCGTTGGCTCCTCGCTGGCACTGCAGGGCTGTCCCCTGCGTGACATCGTCCTGCAGGGCCACCACGTCCGTCTGCGCGACCTGCCCTGCCGCGTGTTCACGCTCACTGGCCGCCTGGACGACTGGCAGGTACAGGAGCAGGCGATGCAGCGCGAGGCTGCCCGTGAAGCCGCGGTGTAACCGGCCCCTCCATCCCCCCGCAGAGCCCTGCCGGAGAGGCCACCTACCTGAACCT
>NW_010325725.1:0-215 GCF_000700745.2 Antrostomus carolinensis | reverse complement strand
TCCTGGGACGGGACAGGAGACCCAGCTGCCCTGGGGATGGCTGCAGTGGGAGGTGGCACGGCCACCCCAACCCATCCTATGTCCCACCTCCCCTCCTGGAAGGTGTCCTTGAGCCCCGGGGTGGTGCTGATGGACTCTCCCTCCATCAGGGAAGGGGACCTTTGGGATGCTGAGATGCCACAGAAGAGCCGCTGCCTGCTTAGTGCCCGGCTCTT
>NW_010325724.1:0-2136 GCF_000700745.2 Antrostomus carolinensis | reverse complement strand
ATGGGGCAGGGGGTGCAGAGACAGGGGCTGTGTGGGTGGGACAGGTATGGGGAGGCTGTGTGAGGTGCTGGCTGGTGGTCTTCCTTCTGCTGGCATGGGGATGGGGTGGAGGGGGGACAAAGCTGGCAAGGGGCAAGGGGACAAAGCCAGCAGTGACCACCACTAGTGACACTGGAAAACCAGTGTTCAGGGCAGGGGGTCCATCCTCTCCAGGAGCACTGGGTTAGTGGGTGTTGTGGTGATGGAGATGGTGGGGAAGAGTGTCCCAGCACAGCTGGTTAATGGGTAACTGGTAATGGGCCCAGACTGGGATGGAGAGGTGTCCCTGGCAGTCCTACAGTGGCTGTCCCTCCCACATCCTGTCCCACTTGCCCTAGTTTCCAGGTGGCTCCAATGACAGCTGGATCCCATGTAGGCTGGGTCCCTCCTGCAGCCTCTGGCTGCCCAACTCTCCTGGGTACCAGGGAGTGGGGAGGGAGAGGTCACCCTTACTGGGGGGGAGCACTGAGGTAGCCAAATCTTGCTCCTAGAGAAGCACAAGATGCCCTCTAGCTCTGCCTGCCCTGTTTATGATGGGAGGTAAGCATCCCCGATCTCTGCCTGCCCTCCCCACACCAGAGCTCAGAGCGCCCACCTGGGAGATGATGGATTTATTGGGCCATGTCCCCGACCAGGAAAGGTACATCCAGTGAAGAGACAAAAACACACCTGCCATCGGCCGCACTCGCGCTCTCACTTTGCCCTGGACAACAATCACCATAAAAACTGTGCTTTAAAATAATCTTTAAATAATTTCTGCTTTTTGTTTTTAAAAAAAAAAAAATCACCCTTCCCAACCAAACAGCTTTTTGCTCCAGGCCCAGTCCCGTCTCAGCCTGCACGCGTCCACACTGCCTCCCGTCTAGGGTACATACAAAGAGCAGATAAATAAATAAAGATGCGTGATGCTGCCGGGGGGATGCGGGTCACAGTCCCCCCCAGCCCCCTCACCTCCACTAATGTGGAACCAGGGGAGGCTGAGGCTCCAGCTTGGATTTTTTGGGGGGGCTGTGGCTGCAGCTCTGATGGGACTCCCCCCAGGTCCTGGGAGCGAGTGAGCAGCAGTGATTTACCCTGAGGGTTTGGGGTGCTGGTGGGTCGGGGTAGTCAGGCCAGGCAGGTTCTGGAGCTTGGGGAGGTTTTTTTTAGCTTTGGGATGGGAAAGGCATGGCTTTGGGCTGAGCCAGCTCGGGGCGCGATGCCAGGAAGGTGGGGGGGGGAGAGTGATTTCTCCCCAGCCACTTTCCTTCCCCAAGCTCCAGCATACTGGGGCTGCAGCCTCAGCTCTCCCCACCCCTGCTCCCACCAGTGCATGCCCATGTCTGGCCAGCACTCGCACCCTCCTGCCCACACACCTGCCTCCACAGCCCTTTCTTGCCAGCCAGAGCCCCCCGTGCTGTCACAGCGTCCCCATGGGCATGCCCGGCTGGGTGGCTATGGTGCTTGCTTTGGGCAAGGCTCAGGGTCCCAATTCCCAGTCTCTCGCTCCAGCAGCACTCGTGTCACCAAGTCAGGAGTTTCGTGCCAAAGCCATGCCAGCCCCTCCAGCCCTTCCCGTGCTTGGGGACCCCAGGCATACAGGGGCTGGTTTTGGGTGGCCCCGTGCACCCTCAGTCAGGGCTAAGGGTGAGGCACAGTCCCAGTACCTGGGTCACCCTCCTCCCAGATGCCATGTCCCAGGGGTGGGAATGGCATCGCTCACCTTCTTGCTGGGCTGCCCAGTGAAGGGCCCTGGGGCCCTGCTCCCAAAGCTTCCCAGGCTGGGAGCCCCGCGGGAGCAGCCTGCGGCCAGGGGCTCTCTCCTCTTCCCACTCCCTCTCGTCTAGCAGACCTCCGTCCTTAGCTAATTCTGCACACGCACACGCACATCACACGCACACACACAAATAGCAGCATGTGGATCCAGCCGAGGGGAACCCCCATGTCTGGAGGGGAACCCTTCATGCCTTCCCCCTGCCCCCAGGAACAGGGGGTGAGGAGGGGGCGGTGGGCATAGAGGAGGCACACCGGTGAGCCCTGGTGCCCCCCAACAAGGAGGTGGCTGTGCCCCGGGCAGGCAGGGCTGGAGGCAGCTCCCCATGGGCACTCAGCTTTGGG
>NW_010325723.1:1453-1794 GCF_000700745.2 Antrostomus carolinensis | reverse complement strand
TTGCCTGTCCCTGCCTGTGCTCACAGGACTATCAGGCAGCAGGACGGTGACTAAGCCGGCAGAGCACTCAGGCCTTCCACCAACACAAGGGCTCAGCAGGAGAGTGTGGAAGTGGGAAGAGAACAGCTCTGCAGATCAAGTGCTGGTGTTTCCTGGCAGTGCTGTCATGCTGCGACTCTTTTCCCTTTCACCTATGAACAGAGGAACTGTCCCTGCAGCTCCAAAAGAGCCTTGGAGGAAGGATCTCAGGAAAAAAAAAAAAAAAAAAAAAAAAAAAATTGAAAGCCCTTTATTAGATTAAATATAGAGAGAGCGGGGGGCCTCATTGCCACAGCCACTCG
>NW_010325723.1:0-1348 GCF_000700745.2 Antrostomus carolinensis | reverse complement strand
TCTTAACCATAACACTAACCCTAACTGTAGGCCTAAAGCTAAAAGTATCTCGAACCACAAATGCTAACCCTAAGAACAACATAACCCTAAGGTTAATCCCAACCCAAACCCCAGTCCTAATGAATATGAGCCTAAATCCTAACACAAACCTGGTTACACACCAGTCATACCAGCCACCTGGGAACTTGTGCACAAGCAACTCAAAAACAAAACTCGGTAATCTTATACCTAAACGTAAGCCTAACCTTGTCCCTAAAACTTACACTAACCCTAGCCCTACTCCTAACCCTAATCTTAAACATAACCCCTACCCTTAACCCGAAACCTAACTCTAACCATAACTCTACCCTTCATCCTAACCGTAAACCTCATCCTAACATGAATCAAAACAATAACTGTAATTGTAAAAACACAATAAATCTCACCTTAAAACAAACCCTCACCCCAAACTTAAATTTTAACCCTAAACTCTAACCAAAAGCTCTAACCATTAAACAAACAGCACTTCTCCCTAAACCTAAACTTTAAGCCTAAACCAAAGTCTAAACCTAACCCAAACCTTTAAAACTCACTCTAACACTAACCCTAAATTTAAATTAAGACTAACACTAATGGAAGCCTAATTCTAATCCTAGATATAAAACCAACTGTAAACCCAAGCCTATCCCTGTCCCTAACCCTAAACTACCCTGCAACTAAACACAAACCCTGATCATAATGGACCTAACCCTACCCTAACCCTAAGCCAAAACCTCAACCTAAAACTATCCCTAAAATTTACACTAAACTTAACCCTACTCCTACTCCTAACCCTACTCCTAACTCTAACTATAACCTGAACCCCAACCCTAAGCCTAACCTTAAATTTAGCCTCAACCCCAACACTAACCCTAAATTTAGCCCCTAAATATGGTCCTAAATTTAAAACTAACTGTAACTGTGATTCTAATAACTAAAACTACTTCTAAGCATAAGCCCAAATTTTACCCTAATATTAACCTAAAGCCTAAATCTAAACCTAAATCTAATAACATCAAAAACCTAACCTTAACCCTAACTCATACCCTAACCCTAACCTTAAACTTCAACTTAACTCTAAAACTAACCCGAACCCTACCCCTGAACTTAAACTTAACCCTAACCATAAATCTTACCCACCTTCGACACCAAATCTAACCATAACCATAATGGCATCCAAAACCTAAATGTAAACCTAACCCCTACCCTAACCCTAAAGGCACTATAAATCTCACCTAAAACCCAAACCAAACCAATCCCCTAAACTTACATTCTAACACCAAATCCTAACCATAACCTTTAGCCCTAAAACCAACCCTTAATTTAACCC
>NW_010325722.1:10057-11315 GCF_000700745.2 Antrostomus carolinensis | reverse complement strand
CAAACCAACCAAACAACAAAACAACCCCAAAAACCCAAACCACAGAGTATTTTCAGCATGATTTAGAGGCTCATCTACAAGGATCTTGACTGACTTAATGACGTGGTTGATGCTCACCCGTGTGTGGAATAGGCCCTTGGTGTCTTCATATGCACATTATTTAGGTTAAATAACCTAAACACAATTTAGTCTTGGAGAGTTAAAAAGCAAGAGTTTAAGCTGATGTCTCACAGTTTAAGACAGTAACTACTGAGAAAATAATTCAAGCTATTTCATTATTTTTTTGAGCCTTTTTTTTTTAAGTGAAGCTGTTATGTTTAAATATTTTTAGATGTAAACTTTTGGAAATGTTCTCTGGGAACAGCTTAAAATTAAAAGAGAAAGAAAAAGAAAAAAGGATGCTCAGATAAACCTTGAGAGAAACAAAACATTCAATTCCAAGTCAAAGAAAACATTAATTTTTTTTTTAAGATAAATGAATCATTTTGCTTGATTCCTTACTTAGAAGTTTGGGGTTTGGATCATACAGAATCATATTATTTCCCCTACTCTTTTTCTTTTGGAAGAACCATCAAACCAGAAAAAACCCCCCAGTATTTATATGACTTCATTGAAAAGGTTCACACACTCACAGCTCTTCTGCAGAATACTCTTAGGCAGTGCAAGAATTACCATCAGAATGGGGATGTTAAGTGGAATTAAACAAGATTATGAATTTTGAAGGCAGTTTAAGAAGCTGTAACACAGAAAATCAGTAAAACCATGCCACGGTGACCTTAAGCATATAAATATACCTCAGCAGAACAAATCAGCCTCTTCTGTTACGTGCTGAAGATGAAGTGGGCTCTCTCAAGCCTTTCACAGCCCGAAGAGGCTGACTGAATTAGCAGCTGGTTAGTTTTAATCCAGACAGCTCCGTCAAAAGGGCACCATCAGCTCCATGGCAGGGAAGGAGCTGGGGGAGCCCATGGAGGAAATCAGACCCTGCAGTAACTTCATGTCCCCATGGAAGGTCAGAGCCAGCGACCAGCTGCTGCTAAATTGTTGTGACATAGAATCATTGAAAGTTGTGAGTGGGAAGGGATCCACAAGGATCATCCAGTCCATCTTCTGTCCCTGCACAGGACAATCCCAACATTCACACCATGTCCCTCAGGGCCTTTGCTGCTGGAATCTTGTCAGCCTTGGTGCCATAAGCACCTCCCTGGGGAGCCTGTTCCAGTGCCCCACCACCCTCTGGGTGCCTGAAGAACCTTTT
>NW_010325722.1:9431-9923 GCF_000700745.2 Antrostomus carolinensis | reverse complement strand
CCTCCTCTCAGTCTCCTCTTCTCCAGGCTGAGCAAACCAAGTGACTTCAGCCTCTCCTCATACCCTTCCCCTCTAAACCCTGATGATAGCTCAAAGTATTTTCTGGGCAGAAAAGGTTTGGTTTTGAAAACATGTCCTGAGATGGGCAGTCAGACCATGCCCTTGAGCTGCGGTACATGGGAATTTAGTGTATGAGCTTGGAAGCAGAAGCATCATGAGAATTTGCAACCAAGCTGGGGAAGGGTGATGAGTAGCAAGTGCACTGAGGTGAACATGCATTGTCAAGGGAGAGTAGAGAAGTTGTGACAAGGTTTAGCACCAGTTCATGTGGCAGCAGTGTCAAAGCAAGAGAGTGAGGGTATGCTCATAGAATAATCAAATGGTTTGGGTTGGAAGGGATCTTAAAAATCATCTAGTTCCAACCCCCCTGCCATCAGCAGGGACACCTTCCACTAGACCAGGTTGCTCAAAGCCTCATCCAACCTGGCCACA
>NW_010325722.1:0-9331 GCF_000700745.2 Antrostomus carolinensis | reverse complement strand
CCCTCTTCCACTTTCAAGCCATCACCCCTTGTTCTCTCACTCCCTGCCCTTGGCCAAAGTCCCTCCCCACCCTTCCTGGAGCCCCTTCAGGTACTGGGAGGCCACTAGAAGGTCTCCCCGAAGCCTTCTCTTTTCCAGGCTGAACAGCCCCAACTCTCTCAGCCTGTCCTCACAGCAGAGCTGCTCCAGCCGTCGCATCATCCTCGTGGACCTCTTCTGGACTCGTCCTAACCGGTCCATGTCTTTCTTATGTTGGGGGCTCCAGAACTGGATGCATTATCTAGTTCCAACTACTCCAACCTTCCACTCGACCAAGTTGCCCAAAGCCTGGGTGGGTTCATCCACAATTACTCTGGCCAACCTGGGACACTGTCTCCCCACCCTCACAGCCAAGAATTTCTTCCTCACATCTCAGCTCCATCTCCCCTCTTCCAATTTAAAGCCATTCTCCTGCCTTCTCTTACCTCATTGTGTTGGTGAGGTCTCTGGTTTGCACGATACAAGACCACAGGGCATTTCAGAAACACCACTCAAGTTTCCCTGGGCAATAGCATCTGTTTTTGGCAGAACAGTGGAGGACAAGTCCTTACTCCTGGCCTGCACCCTAGGCAGTTCAGTGAGGCTGGATTCTGCGTTTGTCTTGTACAAGAATTTATGACTTTAGAGGTACACAGCAACCTCTGAGCTCTGCCTTCAGCAGATGGCATGGTCCTGTCACACGGGCCTCAAGCAACCTTGCACAAACCTAACACCACCATACAACCATAGGTAACAAACCATGGGAGATGAGATATAACAAAGTCACTCACTACTTTCCAAAGAGCTCCTGGGTGGGGTGGGGTGGGGTGGTAGGTGAAACAGGGCTCCAGTTAAACCTTTAGCATCTCTCCTGACTAGGTCCTCCTTCAAATCTCTTTACTGTCTGATCTTCAAGCATTTACCTCTGGAGAAACAACAACCTCCCCTGCTCCTATGTGCAATTCTGGCTTCAGCTGTGAGGACATGAGCTTGGAGAACATCTGGACACATTACTGTTCCTGTGCCCAACCTCTCAGATCCTTAGGACATTCCCAGTGGGCTTCAGCCAGTTTCCCTGCTGTGAATCACAAGTCTAAACTGGAGACCCTGCTTGGGCATCTATAGAAAAAGTAAATATAAAAAGAAATAGGAGAAGCACATTAAAAAGAAGGAAAGTGAGAGCACAAAAGGTTTCACAGGAGAAATCTTGATTACTAAGCCAAACCATGCCAGCAATCAGCCAAGACATCCAACAGCCAACTCATGGAGTCATCATATTGTGTGACATTGCAAGAGATGGAACTGTTACCACTCCTACACTCTTGCTTGATAAAGAAAGTCTGCAGTGGAGGGAAGGCTAGAACCCCCTTTCCCAAGCCTCTGGCTTTGACAAAAGATAGGAGATGGTCAAACAACTGACCCTAGGGAGCAGAAATCATCTACAAATGGGCAAGGGTTTGTGGGGCTGCAAAGCAAGGTTGATGCAACAAGGTTGATCTCAAGAGCAAAGAGAACTGCAGGAAGACATGTCCCACCAGCACATAAAAGTAAAGAGACTCTTTAAAATTGAAGTGACCAAAGAATCTACATCAAAATAAGGAAACCAGAATTATTATTATTTTTTTTTAAAAAGGATACATAATTTAGTATATTTTATCGAGCTTGCTGGACATGGTACTGAAGCACTGTAAAGCTGTCAGAGAAATTATATACTTTTTTTTCCTGTTGTCAACCAAAGCGTGCTTTTATGGAGTCAATTAGCCACAAATTATGAACACACATCACTTGTCTGAGAATGAATTACAGTACAACCCAATAAACATAACTGTCTTTGCTCACTGGTCATTGCTCTGATGAGGAGGCCGTTGGACTTTCTTATCCAACCATAAAGGAAACTTCATGTTCATTTGTGTTTTGGTCTTGTGAACGTGCCTTTTTTTGAAGTGCTGCAGTGCTCCAGTGTGAGGGGAAATGGGGTCATTGGTGTTACTGCTCTGACGTGCAAACCTGGACGTGAGCTCAGTGTGTAAAATGCAATTACGTTGGTGGAAAGAATCTGTATAAGCTGGGATGGCATGAGTGCTTGGATCTACAACGGAGCCTATAGCTGCTGTCGCATTCGATAGAGAAGTGCAGCCAAAGTCATCTTTACAGAGTATATTGTGTGCCCTCCACAGACCTCAGAGCCCTTTTTAAAGGTGGAAAGCCACAGTCTGAACAAGTTTGTAGGTATTTTTTTGTTTGTTTGGGAGGGTTGCTTTTCCTTTTTTTTTCTTTTTTCTTTTTTTTTTTTTTTAAACAGTTGGGGAAACTGAGGCACGGAAAGGTGGTGTGACTTGCCCACAGTCGGTAGTAGACCTTGAATCCCTTGGTCTTCCTTTCAGTTTCTCAGGTCCCACCTGGTATATGGTGAGAAGGAAGGGTTGCCCACTTGTTCCCAAGGTGAGGAGAACCACATCTCCTCCTGGGGCAAAGGGAAGGGATGTCACCATCAGCAGCGATGTCTGGCAGGGGGACAATAGCACACGTGGTTTCTACCAACCCCAAGAGGCAAGAGAAGCAAGGAACCTGAAATGGAGAGGCAGGAGTTTGCTGGTCAGGCACTGAGAAAGAGGACACGGCTCTACAGGATGCATTCATGCCTCTCTGTGGCTTTCAGGGCCTCGTGCATGCTGGCAGCGGACAGCCTTCTGTTGATGTTCCTGTACCTGCACCTCAGGAGGTTCCAGAAAGTAGTCCTCAAGTCTCGGTTAAAGAAAGCATAAATCAAGGGGTTGATGAGGGAGTTGGTGTATCCCAGCCAGAGCAGAGTCCTCTCCAGCCTCAGGGGCATGCAGCTGCAGCGGATGCCACAGATGAAAGGCCGAGCTGTTGACATCAAGAAGAATGGAAGCCAGCAAAATGTGAATGCCCCCACAATAATGCCGAGGGTCCTGGCTGCTTTCTGCTCCCGTTTGAAGATGGAAATATTCTTTCGGTCTTGACGGAGCAGTTTGGAGAGAGTGGCACATTCCTCCACTGCTTTGGTGCGCTTGGAGCTGTGGTGGCTGCGGCTGGAAGACTCCAGGCAGTAGACACCTTCTTCTTCATAGTGCTTGGGGAAGTTCATGAAGCGGTGTTTCTCAGCACTGACCTTGGCAGCTTTGTAGATCTGGCTGTACATGACGAGCATGACCGCCATGGGGATGTAGAAGGCAACGCCCGTGGAGTAGACCGTGTACCCAAAGTCCTGGCTGATGAGACAGACTCTTTCTACGGTGACATTCTTAGCCCAGCCAAAAAGAGGAGGAAGGGTGATGGAGGCAGACAGGAGCCAAACGATGAAGACCATCTTGGCCATCAGCTTCCCATTTTGTCTCACGGGGTATGTCAGTGGTCGAGTGATGCCCAGATACCTGGAAAAGAGAAGAGTTGCAAAGGGTTAGGAGGGTTGCAAGGTGTCAGTGCTGTTGGGTGGTTTTCATTCCTTATCAGCTGTTAATGCTCTGTCACAGGAGAATTTTGGCTCTGGATGGGGACACATTTCAGACTCTTCAGCTCTCTTGCCTAAACACTCTGTTGAAACTGTTCTCCACCACGTTCTTGCAACCACTCCATGCAGGACATGAGATGTCATTAAACTGCTGAGTGCAGTGTGAGCTCCACATGGTTTTCTGGAGAATAAAAATACTTTTAAAAGCTTTGTTTTCCACCAGAAATATTTTGAACAGAGAACATCCAACAACTTCCATCCATGGCATGTAACTCAGTCTAAATTGTTGCCCTCCCAAGGAAACACCCAGGAGTGAGATGGGTAATCCACAGAGTAATACTCGCACCAGGACTGATTCCAGATGAAATTAATAGACTCATACCAGTGTTTAACGGGAAGCAGGATGGACAACATCCTTCTCTTTTTTGACCAGGCAACTTAGGAACTCAGGGAAGAAATACAACCTGCAGCTGAGATGTTCCTGAGGCAGTGTGAGCAAGGAGCAATCTTGCCTTTAGGAAGACTGTTGGTGCAGAAAGCAAAGCTAGTGATCAGGTGATGGACTGTGGTGTAAGACTGACAGCCTTTGACTCACACCTTCTTCCAGCCGATGGACTGTGTGTTTGCATCTTGCAGCACTGGCAACCATGGGAGACACCGCTGTCAGCAGCACATCCCATCGTTCCCCTCTCCATCCAGCCTGAAATATTAGGACAAACCCACAGATTCCTGCAACATCTACTGGAGATGACCTCTAGAAACCAAGACAGCAGCAAGACAACTGAAGCAGTCTGCTCCCTTGCATGACTCATAGCTCCTGAAGTAATGTTGTCCAGCCCTCTCTGGGGAGTAAAATGAGAAGAGCACCAAGTAGGAGATACCAAAAGCATGTGGTGATCCATAGATTCACAAACCGTGATGCCTAGAATTAGGAGTTACCTTGTTAGCTTGACTGAAAGGAGATGGAGACTGCATCACCCATCAGCTCTTGCTCAGACTATGGGATGGAATTTTGAACCATCCCGAGCCTTGATTGAGAGGGTTCGTGTGAATAAGAAATTGTGTTGACTGTTAGTTGGTAAATTACAATTGTAAACTAATAAATCAGTAGGGAGTTGGCCACTGGCAGCCAATGTTCCCACTGAAAAACTTCTGCCTCCTATTCAGTCTCAATCAGTCCAGCAAAACCCACCAGGTGTCAGGTGGATTTCTTTTATATGACAGCCTTCTTGATTCCAACCTGCCTGTTGTTAGGAATTTCTAGGCATTTTTAGGCAGGACCACATCACAGAATCCCAGAATTGCCTTGATTGGAAAAGAGCTTTAAGATCATTGAGTCCAATCATGAACCCAACACTGACAAGTCCCCTATGACTAACCCATGTCCCTCAGCACTGTGTCTACACGACTCTTCAATCCCTCCAGGGATGGGGACTCCACCACTGCCCTGGGCAACCCCTTCCAATGCCTGACAACCCTTGCAGCAAAGAAATTCTTCCTCACATCCCATCTCAACTGCCCTGAGCACAACCTGAGGCCATTTCCTCTTGTCCTGTCACTTGGTCCTTGGTTGAACAGACCCACCCCACCTCTCTCCACCCTCCTCCAAGGTCTCCCCTCAGCCTCCTTTGCTCCAGCCTCAACAACCCCAGTTCCCTCAGCCGGGAACTCATCACACTTGTGCTCCAGACCCTTCCCCAGCTCTATTGCCTCGTAATTATTTCAGATAAGCTGTGTCAGTCCAGAGGGACAGCGAGAACGGTGGCTTTATGGATACTTTTTGCTGAAAGCTTTTCCAGGGAAAAACAAGCTTTTCTGCCAGAACAAAAATTTCTGCAGAGAATTTTACCTCTGTTGTATCATTATTTTTTCCAACAATCAGTCTTATTGTAGGTGTTAGGAGATTTTTTTTTTTCTTCCCTGATTATTTCCCTTTTCCAGATCCTCCCCCAGGACTGGAAGAAGATGGAAATTAAGCTAAAAATAATTCCAATTCCTCCTCCTCTCCTGACTGCTAAAGAAATTCAAAGCCTAAACTATTCTCCCCTGACTCCCTGATAAAATTAATTTGAACTCATTCACTGAGTTATTCTTTTCCTGTTTTCCTCTGGATTCTCTTCAGCTGGCCTTACTCATCAAAAGCAAGCAAAATTCTCCATGACCACCTACGCTTCTTCAATGCCCAGCAGTGGTACAGGCTGAAGGACAACATTTATGGATGCAGAGGCAACGCAATCTCTTGGGAAAGAGCTTTAACTCCATCACCCCGTGGGGCTCTGTCTACCAATGAGGAGACCTGATGAGTTGGAGATAGACAACAGCATTGGTTTTTGATGCTGTCTTTCCAAAACATACCATTGACTCCTTCCTACCTGGCCTGAGCATAGCAAGAAGTGATGAGCCTGGTTGGAAGATCAGGACTCAAGAGTGATGGGTGGGAGCAAGTTAGAGGGATGCTGCCAAATATTCCTCCTGCTGTAGGAGGACTTGATGTCCCTGATGCTGGCAGAAAATGATGCTCTGCTGTTACATCGCCAAATTCAACACCTAAAAAAAAAATCACTTCTCTATATATCCAAACCAAGAACTTTGCAAACTAATGTATGCTGTGGTGTGTGATATCCTTTCTTCTGTTATTACCAGGTTTTCTTTAGAAGCTGATCCAGGCAGGATTTGCTGAAACTTCAAGGAATTTACACGCTAACCAAGCGAAATGCACAGTGACAAGATTTAAAAAGCAGGGAAAGCTGACACGTTTCCTCTGCGGGTGCCTTGTGCAGTCGCTGCTGGAGGAAATGGGGCTGTTTTGAGGTCTTTTTGCTTATAATTTTGATGAAAGTGGAAAGACCTCAAAATAGGCCAGCGATTACAGCAGTGCAGGAGGCGAGATTGCATGGACTTGCAATGAAATTTAAATCAAATTATCTTGCTGTGATTCTTTTTTATTTTTCCTTTTTTTTTTTGCATGTGTGGCTTGTTGTTAATCAAGTTCATTGGTAATCAGGTGACAAAAGCCACTTCCCAGAGCAGAGATTTACCACCAGTCTGTGCAGCTTTGCAGAACCCCCACCGTGCAGAGCTGGTTGTGTAGCCACTCATTCCTTGTGCAATAAATTCCTTCCACATTCTCACTCCCATGGATGCCTGGGCAGCACGAGCCCTGGTCATAAGGTGACAGATCTGCTCCAGGCTGGACTTCACCATCAACCCCATGGATTAGCCAATTCAGTTCATTTATTCTGCGCTCAATGGTAATTGTTGAATCCTTATGCCAGGGATTAAATAATAAAAAAACCCACAAAACATCTCCAAGGTGCCCCTATCTCCATCCTGCACCTGGCAAAAGGGGAAAGGACAAATGAGACCTACTGGAGCCAGTGCAGAGGAGGCCACGAGGATGATGCGAGGGCTGGAGCAGCTCTGCTGTGAGGACAGGCTGAGAGAGTTGGGGCTGTTCAGCCTGGAGAAGAGAAGGCTCCAGGGAGACCTTCTAGTGGCCTCCCAGTACCTGAAGGGGCTCCAGGAAGGCTGGGGAGGGACTTTGGCCAAGGGCAGGGAGTGAGAGAACAAGGGGTGATGGCTTGAAAGTGTCAGAGGGGAGATGGAGCTGAGATGTGAGGAAGAAATTGTTTGTTGTGAGGGTGGTGAGCCAGTGTCCCAGGTTGTCCAGAGAAGCTGTGGCTGCTCCTCCCTGGAAGTGTTTGTGGCCAGGTTGGATGAGGCTTTGAGCAACGTGGTCTAGTGGAAGGTGTCCCTGCTGCTGGCAGGGGGGTTGGAACTGGGTGATCTTTAAGGTCCCTTCCAACCCAAACCAGTCTGGGATTCTATGGAAAGCTGAACAACCCAAAGGGGTTTTTTTCCTTCTTGTTTTGTTTTTAGTTTGTGTCAAAAAAGAATCTGTAACATTGGTTTGCTCTTATATAGGAAAAACGTAGGAGAAAGATGGATGTTTCCAGCATTTTTCTTTTTGGATTTTAAAGAAAATCAATCAAACCTCCCTTCAGACAAGATCAGTTCCACCACCTTCAATCAAGAGGCTTTTAGAAAGCGCTCTGCATTAATAATCAATAATAGTAGCCTACATTTTAATAGTACCTGTCATCTTGGGCAAACCAAGCATCTTCTATATCTAAGCAAACCAAAAATATGAAGACACTTCAGCCATCAATAAAATCACAACCTCTTCTTTGGCAGGAGCAGGCACTTGCCCTAACAGTGCTGACCAAGTTGGCATTCAGGACAGAACTAGAAGAGATAGTTGTATTTCCAAGAAGCAGCAGGGTAAGAGGAACAGCTTGCTGTCATCACTGGTGGACACTTCAGTTAATGCCTCACTGAGAGGAACAACCATTTCAGATCTTTTGGAGCAGATGTTTCGGGCTCTCTGCAAACTCAACTATCTTTTGCTTTCTTTGTATCAGCACAGAAACAGAAAAGTGTGCTTTTGGAGATGCTTCCACCAGAAGCTAAACCAAAAATTTTGCCTATTGCAAGGCTGAGGGAAAGTGATAATCCAGGCATGGTGCTGGATCTGTGCTCTCCTTCAACTGCCTTTTGGGAGCAGTGAGGTGATGTGGAGCAATGATGACTTATAGGATGCTCAAGATACTGCCTCAGGGCAATTTACACAACTCACAGCCAGTTCCTGAGGGCTCTCAGGGCAGAAAGCAGCAACCCCGTGTGAAGGAGACTCCTCTTTCACACATCAGAGGACATCCCAATTACTCCCTTTCCCTCTTCAAGCCTTGGTATGGACTGAACCCACTAGTCTCCCTGCACTCACAGCACATGTGGGGAGGACTCTCCACCCCCTTTCCTCTGCCCTGCCAGTCCTCCTGCTGCTCAGATCACAACCTTTGCTCTTTTTGCCTTTTCCTGTGTCTTGGGCAATTGTCCTCTCACCACTCAACTTCCCCATCAGGCATTTGCTGGGGGAATATAAAGGTCTGAGAACAAACAGTGATGCCACAGCCCAGCTGAGTTCCTGGCATGGCATAGTTCCTGTGCAAACACACCGGAGGACCGAGCCCGTGCCAGAAGACTATCTCTGTGGCAACTTCTTGTATCACAGGTCCTTCCTCCACCACCCTGCTGAGAGGTCTGAAGGAGAAAAGAAAGGTCAAGCTGTTGTATAAAAGCACTTGGTAAGTTCTGGCTGCTCCTCCCTTGGAGTGTTCAAGGTCAGGCTGAATGAGGCTTTGAGCAACCTGGTCTAGTGGAAGGTGTCCCTGCTGCTGGCAGGGGGGTTGCAACTGAATGAGCTTGAAGGTCCCTTCCAATCCAAACCAGTCTGTGATTTCATGATTTCTTTTGCTGCAGCTCCCCTTTCCTCTCCAGCATCCAAAAAAGTTGGTGGGGTTTGCTTGGTCGGCACCTGGAGATGTTGCAGTAGAGGTGAGTAGATGCTTGAGAGCTGCATGAGATGAGGCATGGGACTGTGGCCCTATGGGGTGGGATGGTTTTCCCTCTCTACAGCTCAGCGCTTGCATCAAGGGCCTGAAACTGCTCCTGGGCTCCTCGGACCCAGGAGCAGGATCTCTCCACACCGGTGTCCACACCTCCCCAGAAACCTCCTGTCTGGTCCCATTCCAACATGGAAAGATGGACCAACATTAACTGGAGGAACCTGCCTGCGTGGTGTCCTCAGACTGTGGTCTGCTCACCGGAGTGGTGGTGTTGGGTGAGAGATGGGATGAAGAAGTGGAATAAATCACAATGATTTTTGTGACAGGACTGTCTTGTCTGTCTGTGTTTGGAGGAGGGTTTCTCCAAGGGGTGGGATGGGAGGGGAAAGAAAGAGGAAAGGAAAAAAGGAGAGAGGGGAGAGGGGAGAGGGGAGAA
>NW_010325721.1:0-10079 GCF_000700745.2 Antrostomus carolinensis | reverse complement strand
CTTTGGAGCTGGCCTCAAGCCACTCATTGCCTAGCTTGTATTTATGTTTGGGATTACCCTGACCCAGGTGCAGGACCTTGCACTTGGCCTTGTTGAACTCATGAGGTTAGCACTGGCCAACCTCTCAAGCCTGTCAAGGTCCCTCTGGATGGCATCCCGTCCCTCCAGCGTGTCAACCGCACCACACAGCTTGGTGTTGTCGGCAAACTTGCTGAGAGTGCGCTCAATGCCACAAATCTGGGGGCACTCTTTGGATCTTGCATCAGAGCAGGTGATGCAGGCCATGGGTATGGCAGTGGGGCTGCAAATGTGTTATGGCTTTTGCTGATGTGGTACCTAACCAGAGGGATGAGTGGGATGGTCATGGTGGCACCCCAATGGCATGGCACACTCCCTCTGTGTGCCTCTGCACCAGCCCCTGGGCCACCGAGCGTGGAGGGCGTGCTAGAGAGCTCGCAGGCTGGGACTTACCAGGTCTAAAAGCAAACTCTGATTCAAATTGTTAAGATGTGCTGGCATTGAGCCTCTTTTGGGCTACCTGCAGGGGTTAACAGAGTTCATATAAATGGGTGTTCAGTGATCACTTCAGAGTGCCTCTTGGGTACTGCAAGCTATGCAGTTTAATCCCTGTGTGAATCAGAAAGCATCTTTTGGACAAACATCAGATCCATTTGGTCGAGCAAATCACTGTTGAGTTGGTTTGTTTTTTTTTCATTCAAGTCTGCAGTCTGCACCTTAAACAAGATTGGATTAAAATTTGATCAAAAAGGCTGGTACGTTACAGAGACAAGACTCTGTCAGGGTATTCCAAGAGCCTTGTGGGAGCCTGTTTTCAAAAGAGATGTAAATGCTCTAGAAAGAGAAGTATATAGGGCGAGAAGGGATCCTGAAATGATCCCCTGCTATCATAGCCATCAGGCCATACAACAGTAAAACTTTCCTAAACCCATCTTGTTATTTCCTAAAAATATCCATGTTTTTTTGCCCCCTGTATTCCTCCTGGGAGGCTCTTCCAGAACAGCATAGGTAGAATAATTTTCTAATTTCCAACCTAATTTTATTGTGGCTTATTTATTCCTGCTTGTTCTTGTGCCGTTTGTTCTTTATTAGCTCTTCTTCCTCCCCAGTGTATCTCCTCTATAAATATACCTGGGATAATCATATTTTGTACCAGCCTTTGCTTGGCTGTGCTAAACAAGCAGAGCTCTTCAAGTTGCAGATTCTAAAATAGGCTATCAAGCTTCAGGACTGTTTCCACAAGGTGTAAATACTTCCCTTTTTTTCCTTCTTTTACCCCTTTGTCTGTTAGAGAACATTGCACAAGTTGGGTTACTATGGCATAGGGAAAATTTGCCATTATGTCTTATTATGAAGTGTAGCATCAGAGTAGTTTTCTGAGACAGAGCATTGCACTGAGAAAACCGTTTTATGATGCAAATTGCCAGGTACTGGTCTCAATGGGCCATTTGCTTTTTCTAACACTTTGATTTCTAATTTTTTTTATGCAGAATAGCTTAGTTGCTATAGAGAAAATCATACTGTTATAAGCCAAGGAGCATGACCTCAGAAAAGGATTGAAAATAAAGCAGCAAGTGCAGAGAAAAAAAGAGCAGAGCCTTCAAAACATCTCAAATTTTCCTAAATTTTCTGTGAGATGCAGGAGCACATTAAAAGCATTCAGGACAGTGTTCATATGTTAGTCGCTTCTCACATATGGGCTGGTCCTTGGAAAGGTGTAAACGTTTCTAGCCTTGTGACAATGTCCCAGACTGGAATGAGCCCTCTGTTCCTTTTGCCTCTGTCTCCTGGCTGAGTTTTCATGCATGTAATGAGTTGCCATGGATGGCTTTCGACCACTCCTTTCAGCTGGGCAGCAGCAGCATGGAGCTGGCAGACAGTGCAAACTGAATCTGTGCAAGAATGAGAAAAGGGAAGCATCTCTGAAGAGCAAGGCTGAGTCCATGCAGTGCTGAATCCATGCAGTAAAGCAGAGTTTGTGGCTCAGAACAGATAGTCAGTGACCACTGCTGTCTATGGAAGCATGAAATCCAAAGTGTCCTGGGGCAGGAGGCATTTGCTGCACGCTGTGGCCACAAATAACAAGCACAAAGACAATCCCACATTGCTCAAGTTATGAATTAAGTTGTCTGTTACCCATAGAGCACACTCTGACTTGAGCATTCATTAATTTATGCAAGTGTTAAGTGTGTCTGCAAAAGTATAACTATCTTGATATCCTTTGGCCCCATGTTTAGGGCAATGCCTTAATAAAAAAGGAGAGTGACAGGGCATTATTTTAGTTGGAGGCCAAAAGCTGCTAGAAAGGAATGGAAAGGGAAGGGGTCTCAATGCTGAAGGTGATTAGAGAAGATGAAGTACTTAAATGAAGTGAATGCTTCGCTGCACTTAGAGTTAATGCTGAATTTCACTGGTCTGGGAAAAAATGCTGAAATATTGCGGCTCAGATTTGTGTTAATAATTTTTTTAAGTGCTACTAAATGACCCAAGTCACTTTGTCGTGGGAACAGAATAGTAATGATCCAACCAGTGTCCTGAGGACTCCAGGAAAAGATTCAGTACAAAGCAAGCCAGCTCTGTGCTATGTGACAAGACAGTGTATGAATGATTTAATATTACATCAACTGGTAGGACCAAGAGCCAAAGGAAATGGAGGCCTTGTTGGGCAAGCAGTGCCCAAGAGTTAGAGTCACAGCTCCAGTAACACGTAGTCTGAACAAATACAACAGAGAAAGAAGGGAGGATGTGGCATTGAACTAAACAGGAGGTGAGAAGCGATAGCAGCATGGTACAATGTGGGAGCCTGTGCTGCTCCAGCAAGCGTTAATGGCTCCCAAGAAACCGTACCCCCTCCTCCCAATCACTCTGCACTTAAAGAAGTCCCCAGCGCTGGGACACCTTCAGAGCGGTGCCACCTGCCCAAGGCAAGCTGGGAGCTCCCTGTGGCACGGAGCAGAGGTGCTCAGGGAGGTCTGGCTGGGGTGCACCCATCTAGACAGTAACGCAGCTCAGCCTTCGCCTGGGCCTCGAGCCTTTGCTCTTTCTCTGTATCACGTGGCACTAAAGCCGTGGTGAAAACCAGCTCTGCTTGGTTCTGTTGCCAAATTCCCAGCGACTCTTAGGAGGCCAGGATTTCAGCCTGGCAAGCAGCTCAGTAGTGCCATCCTCACAGCTGTAGCCGTTAGCCAAGAGATGCAAAACCCTTTGTGATTTTCCCTTTCATGTTCCTAGTTCACCTGCTAACTAGCTACTGAGTATCACTTGCCCTTTTTCTGTCTCTCAGGTACTTCCTTCTGTTGCCAAAACGTCTCCCTCCCTGGCAGGCAACATGGGGGAGGATGGCACCCCTCTCTCCTTCCCCAGATGGTCACTGCTGTCTTCTCCTCAGCCACCAACTGCTGAATGTAAAAAGATTCATGGCGTGAATATTGACATAGTGAGAGGCTGAGAAATTCCCTGGCTTGTAGTACTGTCCTCAGCCCGACCTTCCTCTTCATCTATATTTTCATTTGCTGCTCAGGGTGGAGGAGTGCGGCCATGAGTCATCCTGGGTGCTGATGACTCATATTTTCAGTCAGAGCCCTCAGCGTGCTGAGGGTTTCTGGAGGCTCTGCCCAAGCTTTCATGCCCGGAAGCTCAGCACAGGGAGGGGACTCTCTCCATTGGGGGTATGCACACAGGTTTTCCTCACGGTGTTTTCTAGCCCCCAGTTGTCTTTTATCTTTATTTCATTGTTTCCTCCCTTGTCAGTAGCTTTTCTCTCCCCTACGATCCACCTCTGTGCTTTCCAGTTCCAGACTTAATCTGCCTGTTTTCCATATATGCTAATGCTTTCCTCTAATACCTCGTAGTCTGCTGCTGCTCGGAGAGAGCCTGCTAGTATTTACTGTCTCTATGAGATGCTGCTCCATCAGAGCTTGAACAGCCTGCGTCGGCGTGCTTTTGGTTGTGCTAAGAAATGCCACGTTCTTTTGAGTGCTCAGTAGCTAAAGTGTACGTGCTGATGTATGTCATCCCTTGCAGCTGGTATCACCGTGGGTTAAACAGGCTACTTTCCAACTGTGCATCTGTGGTTCTTAAAATACTCCTGCAGTCCCCAGTTGAGGCTTGCATATCATCCGTGGTGACTGGCTGAAGCAGCTGCTAGGCCCAAGCATTACTTGTTGTCTCCTCTTGCTTGAGGTTCACCTTCACGTCAGACTACAGTATCAAGAAGCAGCACACGTTCGACCTCAGGGAGCAATGGCAGCTAGGAGGTTGTCCACACCTGAGGGGGGCCTGCTCCAAAAGGAGGTGATGAGAGACAATCTTGAGGTGGCTGGTAAGAAGTTACAGGAAGAATTCTGCTTGACCTGTAAACCAGTGGTGGTGTTGGAAGGAGATCTGAATGAGAAGGGCCTATGATAGGTGCAATATGCTGAGAAAACTGGAAAAGAGGACAACATTGAATGGTAGCAAAAAAGTAGTCAGAGTAACCCTTCCCAGCTCCTTGAACTGAGGAGTATTCTGGCATTCAAAAGCACCAAAACATAAACGAACAACCCTCCACCCTTATTTTTATCGCACGGTGCATGACTGGCGTGTTGGCAATGTTTCGTTGTCACTCTGCATGCCTTTTAATTGAGGTCACCTAGAAACAGTGAGGGACAAAAGTGTTTCACCATGACTGAGTTCTAACCTTGGGAGAGTTTGTAGGAAAACCACAAAGTAGCATGGAGAAGAATCAAAAGTCATATTATGTTTTCCTCAGTCTTTTCGATTTCTCCTTTATCTGCAGACTTGTTAAGTAAAAAAAACATGGAAGGAAGGATGCAAAGAAGTTATGGTTTAGTTCCATCATATTTTTTCACTGATTTCTTTCCTTTTCCCAAATTGAAAAGAAAAAGAAAGGAGAGAGGGAAGTGAAAAATGATTCAGTTTAGGGCTCTTAATTGAAACAAAAGTTAAATTTTAATCTCACTATAAATTTTCTTCATAATTTGAATTTTTTAAGAAAGCCGAAGTTTTTGTGTTTGTTGGAGAAGCAAACTTAAACCAACAGGAATTGAAACTTTAAACCACTCTATGCTTGACAGAATGAACAAATGGCTCCTGCTCTCTGCATACGTCTTTGCTTGAGCAGATGTAAAGATGCAGTATACATAAAGAAGACATATAATAACACCACCATTTACCAAACTGCAGTGCATCTCACATTTTGTGTGATAGGATAAAAAACATGTATTCCATCTGAGAGAGCTCATGCATAGATAATAAATAAATGAGCTGCTAACAGCCTACCAAGGATTTGAGCTGTTCTGCACCCTTTGTCTAACTATGAAGTCTAAAAAACAGTACCAGGCCAGAAAGTGTGTATTCATAGAATTTCTCAGATCAGAGTGTCCCCAGGAAAAAAAAAAGATTTGCTGGAATAAAGTAGCTTCCAAAAAACTCTGGATAGTTGCAGTGCTAGTGGAGCCAAGCCCCCTGGAAGCTGCCAGCCATGTTGTGTGTCTTTTGGCACCTCTGCAACATACGTAAATAGCTGGAGACCTTTCTGCAGCCAGGAACAAGTGAGATGAGAAAAGACTGTTTCTAAATTTGCAAAGAAAGCTGTAAACAACAGGCATGCTGACTGTAAGTATGCCAGGGGACTTCAGGAGTCTGCCCTTTGGTCCTCTCTGCAGGCAAGGTCGACTTCCCCTCTGTGCTTTTTTTTTGTAAACGCAGACAGTGCGTGAGTACAGTCTGGGACTGCTCTTTCCTGAGGACCAAATCCCAAACAGGGTTCAGGAAACTTATCCCGGTGTGATCAGAAGCCCCACACTCACACCTCTACTTTAATAAGGCATTGCTTACCAATTGTCCTGAGTGGCTGCCTTAACAATATGTGGTCCTGCTGTGCAGTTCCTCTACTTGATCTAGCCTTTGAAGAGGTCAACCAGGATTATTTTTAGGGGAAATCAGAGCAATAAATAAAGATCTTAAGGGGGTGGGACACAGTGTTAAGTAAAGTAAATAGTAATTCAGTACAATACGAATGGTGAGAGAGTCCACATCCTACCCCTATCCCAGACCACTATTTATTTGGCTTCTGGCTGCATGAATTTGTAACAGATATTGGGTGTATTTGTTGGTCCCTAGTCCTATTCAAGCACCAGTCATATTTCCAACTTCCACGAACTCTGCACACTCCACACAGTTGTCTGCAGATTCTGTTGATGGTACAGTTCTAACCACTTCTGATCTGGTCAAGAGAGAGCAATGTGGTCTACTTGGAGAAGCAAAACTACATGTTAAACTATTTTCCTGGATTTCCATTATTTAAAGAGTTGGGGTCTCATTTTAAAGTGTTTAATTTTGTTCTTAACTGAAAATTTTGCTACATTATTTTGCAGAGGTGTTTGTATAATTTCATAGAATTGCAGAATCATTTAGGCTGGAAAAGACCAAGCACCAGGTCTACACGTTCATGTATCTGAAGAGAAACATAATCCAGTAAGATAACTAAGGACTTTTCTGACCACAGTGTTTTGTCAATGGCATTTTGGTTCCTTTAGAAAAAAGGTTTGTATAGTACACTAGGAACACAACTGAAGGCAGCAGCGATCTAGGTGGCGGTGTGCATCAGTGAAAATGGGAGCTGAGTAGGCAGCTGCATGGGGTGCATTTCACACCTCACCAGCTTGTGATCACTAGAATAACTTTTCAATTATTCCTTCCTGCAGGCAAGGTTGTGAACTCCAGAGAAAACATGAACCAATGCCTAATCCCCCAAATTGCTCAAGGTACTTCAGTTTATTAAGTGTTTTGGCTGCTTTTTTGTATGCTTTTCTAGTTCACTGAAGTGACCCTTCAGAGTTTTCAGGACTTCACAGGGGACCTCTGGCTACATGCACTTTTTGTTAGCTCTTTTGCTAGTATGTTTCAAATCCTATTCTTTAGAGCCTTGTTTCATCAATTTTCTGCTTCCATCTTTGTAAAGATAAGTAGCAGATGATCAATTTTTATATCCTTTTTTTCTTTTTGGGTCTAGACTTGATGTAGGAGAGAAAGGTTAGTCCTATGGGCCACCAAAATGTTTGTGGTGGCACCTTCTGTTCTGCTATTCTACTTCTATCTGGGCAGTCATATTTACCCAGCTACTTTTTCCAGAATCCACAGCCCACCACAAATGGTCCAGGAGTACTCAACCATATGTGCAAAGCATGTTTTCCTCAGATATCCCCTATCTGGTTTAGGTTTTGCTTTTTCTTATCTTTTCCATGGTGTTCTTGGAAATGTCATGATACTGTCCATTGATTGCACCTGTCATCACAGTAAACTCAACTTTATTAATAGTATGTAATAATGTTTAATAACATATACAACAGAGTCTGGAACAGACACTGCAAATGAGATCAGTTTCTCTGTTTCACAAGGGAGCACTGTTCTTCCTAACAGGGCCTTGAAGAGACTAAGAAAGAAACCATGGCAAAATGTGGTTTGTTTTCTGAATCCTTTTTTTTTAATCCTAATCAGAGGACAGTCCTGCTTTGCTGGCATTCCTCTGGTGCCATGAATTCTGATGTGCTTAATTACCAAGTAGCGGTGTTCTTCCATGTAAGAATATTTTGTTCCCAAATCTTCATCACTTCAAGACACAAGAAATAACTGTGTGGATGAAAGAGCTGTTACTTTAGAACAGCTGTTCAAATGCACATAAACACCCTGCTGAAATTGCTCTTGTAATTTTGCATATGATTTACATTAGTAAGAGGACTTAATAACTGTTCCTAGTATGAAATTTCAGCTTGTGCTTACAGCAGACGCTGGTACAAGTTGCAGTAGACTAGAGCAGTGCCAGAACAGTGTTCTGCTGAGTTACCTGCTGAGGGTGGAGGTGGCTGGGGGAAAGCTGCCTCAAGGACAATGTAATGTAGGACACCTCACCCGTTGCCTAATGATTTTTATCCTTTTTATCCCCAAAGTTCCTACTTTTAATAGCTTCCTCATGTCCTCTGTGTTGGGCATTAGGATGGCTTCAGTTACATTCCTGGTGAAGAGTTTCTCTATTAGCATAGCTGATGCCCTCTTTTTTTTTTTTTTTCCTTTTTTTTTTTTCATAACACGGGAAGTATCAGGGCATTTGGGCTACAAAGCTGTTTCCTGAGTGTGGGGCTAGGCTAAAAGCTCATTGTGGTGTGATGGAAACATTTGAGGAAATATTTGAGGTGTGGAAAAAGAGAGGGCTGCCATCTCCATGACACTGCTGCTCTTTTTAAAGGAGGACTTTCTTTTTCGTCTCACATAATGAGTTCCTAAGTGACTGACATGAAAATAGAGAGACATCACAATGAGATATAGCTGCATTTCAGACATTCCGTACAACCCTAGGGAAAGCTGTATGGGCTGATGTGTTAACGTCAGAAGCAGGTATGTGCATACCCATGTTGATGGGGTATAAATTTGCGCAGTGTATTGACCTTCCTGGAGGTACACCACTTAGCAGTAGATGATGGTTTTGCCAGAGGTTCTTTAGTTTCTAAGATGAAATGCTCTATTAAGTATATATTTGATATCTGCTGTTTTCTCTGTGTTATCTTTTGTTTCTAAAGCAATTTAATTTCCTAGGTCTAGTAGTGCAACGCACAGCATTTCTCTATCAATAGAAATCTAAAAATCTCCTTAGTAATGTTTCTGTGGCAGCAGAGCTCTACAGTTGACAACCTGCGTCATAGGTACAGGGTGAGAATTTACAAACATCTCGTTTGTGAATGGTGGGGGTTTTGCTGGTTTGGGGTTTTTTTGGGGTTTTTTTCTGCCCCCCCGCCAGCCCAAGCTTGAAGCTTTTGGCGATGGTTTCCTGAACAAATAACTGCAGGTTGAAGACTGACCTCAACTCCCAGGGAATATGATGGCAGTTGAAAGTGTTGTGACTTTGCCCTCAAGGTCGTGTAAGACCAGGACAAAGCAATTGCCTGCTTCCTGGGGCTTCCCACTTGAGAAACAGAGGATACAATTGTCCTGCCTGGTCCCTGAGGGGGCCGAGCGCATATACCTGCTTGGAGGGGGTGAGGGCCAGCAGGGAGGCAGCCATGTAAGTAACTAGCGAGTGCTGTCAGTATAGGCTGTTTATATGTTTTCCTCAGGCTGTGCACGACTCCTGTCACTTCTTTTATAACTATTTCTTGTGGGAGTTGGCCATTTTCCTGCTCATACGGCAACTCGTGCTTTTTAGCTCCCAGCCATGGATGGGGCCCCAGTGCAAACCGTGTTACTGCCCGTCCTGGGTGCGGGTGTCAGGGTTTTGGCGGGGTGGGGCTGCAGGGCGGGCGGGCCCTGTGCGGAGCGGCGGGGGTAGCCGCACACAGCCGGCTCCAGCCGGCTCCAAGCCCACCAACACGGGGCAGAGCTGTGCCCCTCAGCCACGGGTGTGTGCCTCGGGGAAAGCCTGTGTCAGAACGGGCCAAATGCCATCCTGCAGTGAGGAGTGAGGGGGAAAAGTGTGAGGAACAGCCCTGCGAGCCCGGGAGTGAGGGTGGGAGGAGGTGCCCCGCCATCGGCAGCCCTCAGCGCTGCGCTCAGGGCTTTCCTTAGGGAAGGTTTTCTCCATTATCCTAAGAGGCTGCGTTTTGAGAAGAAAATTTTATAATCTAAAAGTGTAGACTGCTGCTGGGCTGTGTCTGGGGTTCATTCTTCCACCCCAAAACTGCTGTTAGAATCTTAAATTGAAGATCATCCCAGTTTAGAAACTGGGAGTTTGTGAGGCTGAGGAGGATGTAAGTAGAGGGGCTAATGAGTGGGAAACTCTCTTGTGTGCTTGTCACATGGCCGTGTGAGTGAATCCGCCCTTCTCATCGACCCAAAGTAATGAAATAATAGTCTTTGCCCACCTCTGTGGTTATCCTGCTTTTATTCACCTTGCAGACTGATAGGTAAGACTGTATTACACCAAGTGAGAAAGACATCAGTTCATTTTCTGAGTGTCTAAGTCAGCCTGGCAGACAAGGCCCTCAGAGGAAGGGCAATCTAATGCCCTTCTTGTATCAGGACAGTACAGCCATCCAAACACAAGTTCTTCTGGCTTCTGGAACTTGCAG
>NW_010325720.1:7342-7701 GCF_000700745.2 Antrostomus carolinensis | reverse complement strand
GCTGGCCGGGCTCTGGGCTCTCTTCAGGTACCGGGCACGGGGCGGGGGGGAATGAAGGCGGGCACGGTGCACACCCTGCGAGCCGGGACCCGGCATCCACGGGAGCACGACCCCGGGCTCTGCCCCCATGGGAGGAGGTGCTGGGGGGTCCCGGTGTGCCCCATCCCAGCGCCCAGCTGGCCGGGCTCTGGGCTCTCTTCAGGTACCGGGCACGGGGCGGGGGGGAATGAAGGCGGGCACGGTGCACACCCTGCGAGCCGGGACCCGGCATCCACGGGAGCACGACCCCGGGCTCTGCCCCCATGGGAGGAGGTGCTGGGGGGTCCCGGTGTGCCCCATCCCAGCGCCCAGGCTGACCC
>NW_010325720.1:6684-7231 GCF_000700745.2 Antrostomus carolinensis | reverse complement strand
ACTTGCTGTTCTGCTTCTCCTCAGGTAAGGAGCCAGGCAGGGCCATGGCCATGGCCACCCCCCCGAGGACCTGGTGACATGCCATGCCTCCTGCCTTAATCACCAGTGTGGAGCCCACAGACCGCCAGCCCCTTGCCATCTCCCCATGCTCAGCCAGGGCAGAGGCATTTCCGACACCTGGGGAGCACGGTCACACCACCCTCCTCCTCCTCACTGCTCCCCCTTACCGCAGCGGGTGACGGTGCACAGGCTGGACCCCCTCAACACTTTCTCCCTCATCCCACAGGCTACTTCATCCACGACAGCCTTGACATCATCTTCAACCACCAGTCCCGCTCCTCTTGGGAGTACCTGGTGCACCACGCCATGGTGAGTACGGCCCTGGGGAAGCAAGGGACCAGCATGGGGGGGCTGCTATGCACCCACGGGGCTTGGCCCACGCAGGTTTTGTGTGCCACGGCAAGGCAAGCCAGAGCCCTTCCCTGCGCCTCGCCCTGGCTGCCCGGTAAGCAGCACATCAAGAGGGTGAGGGCGCCCGGGGGGGCAG
>NW_010325720.1:5551-6656 GCF_000700745.2 Antrostomus carolinensis | reverse complement strand
CCGCGCCGGGTGAGGGAAGAGCTGGAGGCTGATCCCAGCTCCCTGCGCAGGGAGGTGTAACTGGTCCCGGGGAAACTGGCTCTTCACACTGGTTTTCTCTTAGCCCAGGTGCCTGGGGGGTTGCTGGGATCTCTAGGTACTCCCACTTAGGATAGGCCCAGACCCTGGTGGGGAAGGATTTGCCTCCCCCAGGACAAGGAGAGCTGACCCTGCTCTGTATGTTTGTCCCAGGCCATCTCTGCCTTCGTCTCACTCATCATCACGGGTCGTTTTCTGGTGGCGGCGATGCTGCTGCTGCTAGTGGAGGTGAGCAACATCTTCCTCACCATCCGCATGCTGCTGAAGATGAGCAACGTGCCTTCCCCGGTGCTCTACGAGGCCAACAAGTACATCAACCTGGTGATGTACTTCGCCTTCCGCCTGGCGCCTCAGGCTTACCTCACCTGGTACTTCCTCCGCTACGTGGAGGTGCAGGGCCAGGGTGCCTTCCTCGCCGCCAACCTCCTGCTGCTCGATGCCATGATCCTCATGTACTTCTCCCGCCTCCTCCGCTCCGATTTTTTCCCCTCCTTGCGCAAGGGATCTGTGGGGAGAGATGTGGATGGTGAGAAGTTTCTGATAGACTGAGATGTGTGTGCTGAGGAAAGACACGGGCTCTGGCTCCTGGGTGTCTTGGCCTCTCCAAACCTGCTCTGATGTGCCTTAGGGCTCACTCCCCAGCCCCGGGTCCTGCCTTCACCCGCTCTGCCACCTAAAAGCGCTTCCCGGCTGGACCAGCCCAACAGCCTTGGGGATGCTGCCAGAGCCAGGGGCACCGCTGGTGGAGAAGCAGCCCAAGCTGGCTTCTGCGCCCGCAGCTGGAGGGCCAGGGGTGGCTGTGTTTCAGAGCTGATGGCCTGAGAGGGTTGCGAGGGAAGGGACGAGTCCCTCCCGTGGTGATGTTGGGTGTTATGTGCATTAAAATCAGTTTCTTTACTGCTGCCGCAGCACACCTGGGCTGGCTTTTCTGCGGAGCAGAGCAGGGTGGGGGGCAGGATGCAGGGTGGGGGGACAGGGCCATGGGAAAGGATGTGCCCCTGTTCCCTGCGGAGGGCTGGCAGTCCTC
>NW_010325720.1:0-5487 GCF_000700745.2 Antrostomus carolinensis | reverse complement strand
TCCTACCAGCCCAGCTGCACAGTGCTGAGCCTTGAATAGCGAGACCCCATCCTTCCCATGGATGAGTCCCTCACCTCCTCACTCATCTGCTCTTCCAGAGACCCAGGGCTGTGCAGGGAGCAGGGGAAGGGAACCAGGAGAGGTGTGGAGCTTCACTGCAGTCCCTGACCTGCCTGGCTTAGCTACGTGACTCACCCAGCAGCCACGTGAAGTGGAGCTGGCATGGGAAAGCGCCGTGTGAGGCCACGGGCTCTTCCTGGAAGACTGCTGCTTGCTCGTGTCCCCCCCAGAGCAATTTTCACCAGCACAGCACAACTCTGGCCTCCTGTGAGTGTGCTGGGCCCTCTCCTGCAGCAGCAGGACCAAGCTGCCTCCAGCAGCTCCCCCAGAGCAGTGGGAGGAGAGAGGGGGTTCAGCTCCCCGAGGGAGTGGGACCAAAACCAGCCCAGCCGGTCCTGTGGAGCCCCAGAGCATCGGGAAGGCAAATCCTGCTGACGTGACAGCTCCAGGATCGCACCGGAACGGCAGAAAGCAGCAGAGCTTAGAGGGACTCCTGTGCAACCCCTGCTCCGGGGCAGGATCTGTCCTACCAACCCCACCACCAGCCCAGCTCGGGCAGAGACAGGCCCTGCAGTTGAAATAAGCCAGTGATTAAGTGGAAGCCATGGGTGGGCAACCAACCTCCCTCCCTCCCGAGAGCCAGGAAACACCCCACAGGGTCAGAATCTGGGGCTCCCCAGTGTGCACCAGCACCGTGGTGGGTGCAGGGTCTGTGTGCTGGGAACAGCCTGGCACCCAGAGCATGGATGTGATGCTTGGGATGTTGCGTGGGCAGGGACCTACACCAGCTTCTAACCCACCACCTTGCCCCCTCCTCGCTCAAAGCAGAGCTCAGCAGCCCCACCCTGAGCTTTGGGGAGCCCTGTCAGGGCACAGCCTGACCCTCAGCAGCACATCCTGACAGCTACACATCTTCCCAGCTGCAGCTTAAGCCCCACAGCCTCTGCACACCGACTCCATCTGCAAATACCCCAAGTCAAGCCCAAATCTTAGTTGTCCCTCACCCGGATCACTGCACCTTTCCCTTTGTCTCTCCACATGGAGCAGGCACAGCTCTGCCCCAGCAGGTCACAGGGGACCAGCCCAGGCTCCCGCCAGCTTCCAGCAGCATGGAAGGGTCAGGCATGACACAGCTTCCCAAAGCTGGGAGCCCAGCTCCCTCCTTGGCTTCCAGCTGGAGCATCTCCCAGCGGTGCAGCACTGGCCGGGCTGGGGCAGCTGTGGGTCGGGCCAGCTGCCAGCACAGAGCCAGAGGCAGGGAAGCAAAGTGCCAGACAGCACCGGGCTGAGATGAGGCAGGGTCAGGGCAGACTGCAAGTCATGCTGATGTCAAATCCCTCACCAGCCTCCACACTGCGGCACGTACCCGCTCCTCACCCAGCAGCGCTGTGGGCTTTGCTACAAGGGGGGGTATTCCTCCCCCCACACCCCCCTCGGGGTGACTACAGCCAGGGAGGAGGTACAGAAGTGCCAGACAGCACCGGGCTGAGATGAGGCAGGGTCAGGGCAGACTGCAAGTCATGCTGATGTCAAATCCCTCACCAGCCTCCACACTGCGGCACGTACCCGCTCCTCACCCAGCAGCGCTGTGGGCTTTGCTACAAGGGGGGGTATTCCTCCCCCCACACCCCCCTCGGGGTGACTACAGCCAGGGAGGAGGTACAGGCTCAGGCATTTTTTTTCCCCCCAAGCCCCTGCTGCAGCTCATCCCCCTCCCAGGCCAAGGGCAGGAGGTTGGGTTGGTGCCCTCAGCCCAGCAGAAGATGGGGTGCCAGCAGAGCTCTGCATAGCACCCATGGATAAGGAGGGACCAGCACCCAGGGAAGCAGCAGTTTCTCACTCCTTACAGCAAGGAGGGAGCATCCCATGGGGCCCAGGGAGAAAGGGGGGGCTTCCAGGCAGCCCCATCTGAGCCACTCTCCTCAGACAGGGTGAGGGTGTGATGGCAGCTGGCTTGTCCCCATCACCACCACAGCCCAGTCCTCCCCAGCAGACGCACACAGCCACTCTGGTGCCTCCATCACCCTTCCCCATCCCGGGCACCTTGGGGTGCAGCCGCCAGATCCAGCTGTGCTTCCCCAGCTCCTGGAGCTGTGAGCAGCAGGTGAGGAGCCTGAATCCAAGGGCCACACAACCCAGCACAGATCTGCACCCCACAGTCCCAAGAGCAACAGCAATGGGGACAACTCCTTTCCATCCACCACCATCCTTTGTGGGCGTCCAACCACCACCCCGGGACTCACACCTCTGCGAGAGGTTGGAAGGAACTGGGTGTCCTGAGGCCCAAGAGCTCAATTACCCCGACCAATATTTGGTCACGGCTTTCACCATCTCAAGTGTAACTACACACTTAAGGTCAAGCACCTCTAAAGGCTTAACTGTACTTCATCTCCATTTCCTGCTCACCCAGCCCTCTTGTGACCCTCTAAAAGCCATCTACACACTTGAGGAAGTAAATTTGCAGCTAGGCAGCAACAACTGGAAACAGGCAACAACCAGTTTGGAAACAGCCCCGATGAGGGTTGTGAACCTCATGAGGTTACAACCAACGTAACATGAACCGTGTCAGGGAAACCAGGCTGGGATTCACACGCTGCAGCGCAGGGTGTGGGGATCATGCCAGAAAATAAAACCCACACAAAGCTGCTGTGATGGGATTAGCTCGAGGGCTTTGGTGAGTGGAGGTTGCAGCACAAGCAAATAGCTGATGCTCTGGGAAATGGTGTGACAGTCTGCTCGGGCTGGATCCGAACCATCAACAGGTTTCTGTTGCGGTTACTACCTACCTGCTGGGTATGGTGTACACAGCACCAGCCTGTGGTATGCACCTTCCACGAGGAAGTTATGTAGGGCACTGAGAACATTGATCACAAACACATGCTAGTGACACGGTGCAAGGAAATGCAGGAGGACACCGGAGGTTTGGGGTAAATAAGAGATATTTGAGATTTGAGGGAGTGTCACCTCATTTCTACCAACAGCCAAGAGAACAGGTCAGTGATCCAGGAGACCCCAGGGGTAGGACTCTCATGCTCTGCTCACCAGGAGGGAAGGAGGGAAGGAGGGAAGGAGGGAAGGAGGGAAGGAGGGAAGGAGGGAAGGAGGGAAGGAGGGAAGGAGGGAAGGAGGGAAGGAGGGAAGGAGGGAAGGAGGGAAGGAGGGAAGGAGGGAAGGAGGGAAGGAGGGAAGGAGGGAAGGAGGGAAGGAGGGAAGGAGGGAAGGAGGGAAGGAGGGAAGGAGGGAAGGAGGGAAGGAGGGAAGGAGGGAAGGAGGGAAGGAGGGAAGGAGGGAAGGAGGGAAGGAGGGAAGGAGGGAAGGAGGGAAGGAGGGAAGGAGGGAAGGAGGGAAGGAGGGAAGGAGGACCCTCTTTTACCCAAATGAAGCCCCAGAAGTTTGCTGGGTGCTCTTTCACACAGGCTACGCTGTCACAAAACACAAGAGCCCCTCAGTGGTGTCACAGGGTTTATTATCCCGTCTGTACAGTACTTGTTGGATGCAGTTTAGATGATTCCAATCTGGAAAGAAGCAAAGCATGTTAAAACAGATGCTGTGGTGGCAGAAAGGCAGAGCCTCCACCACGAGTATCACTCCCAGGGCTGCATCTTCCTGGGATTCCTGTCCTCTGAGGACAGGCTTCTTCCTCCCAGACCTGCCCAAGTGCCTTACACAACCTCTTTAAACATTTACTCCACGGTGATCCCTGTGCTAAGCCACATTCCCCTACTCCAGTTCGCACCACCACTGTCTCCAGCCTCAACCACCTCGAGGACTAAACTGCCTGCCACTTCCACCTGCAGCCACCCGGCCAGGAGAACCCCCCCTTCACCCTGGCCAGCAGTGCCCCTGCCAACGGGGTCTCCTGGCATCACTTCCCCCTGTTAAATGAGGTGCCAACAGCGCTGCTCAAAGACGCTGCTGGGACAAACACTGTGTCAGCCCAGAAGGTGCAGAGCAGTTTCTGCAGCCTCCCCACTAACACTTTGGAGCTCTCAGAGCCCTGTGGAGTAGAGCTGCTCCCTGGAGGGGCTGAAGAACAGCAGCAGTTCTCCCTCAGTAACTTTTCCCACCTAACCTCGGATTTCCAGGCAGAACTGTGCTTTGCTAAGACTGTGTGGTCTTGCTTCCCAACACCCAGATCCTGTTTAACTACAAGGACACTTACAGGAGTGCTGCTGTGTTTGAAGCACAGGTACTGCACCTGTACACCAGAACAACTGGGCACAGGAGAGGTGAGACAAAGGCAGCTGCAAAGTTTCAAAGATTCCTCACCTTGTTGGCTACATCCAGCGCATCGTAATCCGGAGCCAGTCGGACATAAGCCTTCTTCTCCCCATCAGGCCTAGAGAGGAACAGGAGGTGTCAGAACAGAGGCACACAGTTCCTCCCACCTGCTCCACGCTCCCACTACAGCAGTGTGCATCAGTGGTTCCTTTGGAAACATCACTTTACTCAGTGGTAAAAAACATTCACATCATTTGCACAAGACTCCCTGGCTGGTAGAAGAGCTCCCTGGTGAAGCTGACCCTCCGGTCTGCCAACATTTCCCCGTTACACTAAGACATCCTCAGCCAGAAGTTATATTTCTCAAAACTTTTAACACTGAGAACACCATGGAGTTTAATCCCACACCCCCCGAGAGCCCCCACACCCCCCGACACTCACAGGTGTTCACATCTTCTGCTAAAATCCACTCTGGGTTCTTGAAGCACCTTCACCCCCACCCCTGACCTATTGTCCCCACTTCTCACCTGATCAGCGTGTTGACCTTGGCCACATCGATATCATACAGCTTCTTGACAGCCTGTTTGATCTGGTGCTTGTTTGCCTTGACATCGACAATGAAAACCAGAGTGTTGTTGTCCTCAATCTTCTTCATGGCTGACTCTGTGGTCAAAGGGAACTTGATAATGGCATAATGGTCCAGCCTGGAGGAGAGAGACCCTGTGGTTAACAGAAGGCTGGCAGACACCAACTCTGCACTTCAGGGGCTTCCAAATACCACAGGCACCATCTCAGGAAGTTTGGGGTGCATCAGTTGCCAAAAAAAAAGTTCTAATCACGAACTCTCAGGCTTTGGTCGCTTGAAATCATCACCTGCACCCCAAACACCCACTGCTCTGTCACCACGGTGTGGCTCAGCTCCCAGGGCAGCACGCTAGGCTAGCAAGGTGTCCCCCTGGGCCCTGCCGTGGGGCACAGTTCCCCACACCAGCCCAAGCATGGAGCTGCTCCCACTCTGCAAACCCCACAGAGCCCAGCACCCCACACGTACTTGTTTCTCCGTGGGGCACTCTTCCGGGGGTACTTGGGCTGTCGCCGCAGCCGCAGGGTCTTGGGTCTGCGGAAGGTGGGTGACGTGCGGATCTTCTTCTTCTTGTGACTGTGGACCCCCTTCAGGACGGCCTTCTTGGCCTTCAGCGCCTTAGC
>NW_010325719.1:41484-43450 GCF_000700745.2 Antrostomus carolinensis | reverse complement strand
TATATATTTATATTTCTTTTTGCCTCGGATGTTTTCTCATTGCCTTGCCACTCTGACCAGCCATCCTGAGGTCAGGGCAGCTGCTCTAACTGCCTCTGAAGAAGTGGTGAATACATGCTTGAGTTTTTTTTCCTGTATCCTTTCCTCATCCTTCACCAATCCATTAATTTTGCCTCTGCACAATATATGGCCAGTTTCCAAATCTGAGAAGCAGACTTTCTGGATGCTTCTGGGTGACTTTTTTCCACTGTCGTATCATCCCATGTACCTGCTCGCTTCACTCCTGTGTCACCTGCCTGCTGCCCTGCTTACTAAAATGCTGTTTGCTCTGAAGATGTGGTGGCAGCTGTTCTCAAAGTCTGCTGCATAACAAGATGTCAGGGAAGGAAGTGCAGGATAATTTTAGAAGCTAAGAGGATGTATGGGGGGTTTTAGTCTGGATTCTTTTTTTTTCTTTCCTTAAGATAGGCTGAAGTTAGTGGCAGAATCAGCACTGAATAAGAATTTTCATGTTGATGACCAGTATTTAACACCCAGAAAGGCTTAAAAATCTTTCAACTTAAAGTTGAAACTGTGATTTTTACTTTTACCTTGGATGTTTTCTCATTGCCTCACTGCACTGACCGCCCAGCCCGAGGCTGGGGCAGCTGCTCCAGCACCCTCTGAAGAAGTGGCGAATGCATGCTTGGGTTTTTTCCTGTATCCTTTCCTCATCCTTCACCAATCCATTAATTTTGCCTTTCTTTGAATTTTCAACTTAAAGCTGAAAGCAGTTAAATGTGTTTTTTCTGAGACCATGAGCAGTGAGCAACATTCACTTTCTGTATATAGGTGTCACCAACTGCGTGATGCTACCTCGTGCCATTTTTCATTCTGAATAGGGTATTTCTATTTCTATGACCCTAATCTCATGATGTGCAGCTTGAAATCTCCCCAGCCTTCTGCAGGTCTCTACAGTCAGCCCTCCTCATGGTGCACTTCTTATTTTGTGTGCCAGAAGAAAGTCTCTTCTTGGTGTTTCCAGCAGGTCCAAAAGTTTACCTGTGCTGGTGCTGGGGTAGCAAGCTTGCCTTCTGACATTCAGCAACTTTCATGTGTTATCTTAAAAAAAAATTAAAATATCTCTGCCTGGACAGATTCTGAGGCAGGCTGTCTCTGTCTGCTCTGTCTTAGTAGGAAAATGTGTGGGTGGCAAATTTTAGTCAGCCTCCCTCGCCCCCCCAGGTGCCCTTGTGCTGAAGCAAGAGAGGCAATCTGCAGTTTTTGCCCGATGAAAGGTTCGGTATCTCCCCTGAGATCCCTGAGGGTCCTTCTGTCATGGGATCCATAGGGATGGCTGAAAGGAGATGGGAATCATAGAATCATAGAATGTATTGGGTTGGAAGGGACCTTCAGAGGTCATCTAGTCCAACCCCCCTGCAGTGAGCAGGGACATCTTTACTACAGCAGGTTGCTCAGAGCCCCATCAAGCCTGACCTTGAATATCTCCAGGGATGGAGCCTCCACTACCTCTCTGAGCAACTTGTTCCAACGATCTACCACCCTCATATCGAAGAACTTTTTCCTAATATCAAACTTAAATCCATCCTTTTCTAGTTTGAGTGGCTTTGAGTCTCTCTGCCTGCAAGAGGAAAGTGTGGCTGCCTCGACAGGCAGAACTGGGCAGTAAAGAGCAGGACTGCAGCCTTGGCTTTACTAATCTTGGCTTCCTTAAGGAAGTGGAGGAGATGGATTTCCTTACTAGTTGCAGCCCAGTATAGATTGATTCTGGAAAACAATGTAGCTGTGTGTAGTAGGCTGACAAAAGGAAGTGGGGTGTTTCCCACCGCTTTCTTGGAAGGGGGTTTAAGCAGGTCGCTCCTTGGCAGATGACACGTGTGTTGGACAGATAACCTACCGCTGTCAGAACAGGCAAACAAATCGTCGGTTAATTTGTTTTTATAAGGAATCATACTGTGAGAGTGTT
>NW_010325719.1:15402-41444 GCF_000700745.2 Antrostomus carolinensis | reverse complement strand
AGCGGTGGTTTGGTTTCCAGCCTGGGACTCTCTGTGAGACATTGATAACGTACCAGTGTTTACATTCTTGTCACTGGAAGTGAAGGACTTTGTGTTCTGTTAGTCTACAAGCACAAGATTTAAGGGGGGGGAGAAGAATATTTAAATTAATAAACTTAATTGACAGTTAGATATGCCAATGGGGTATTCCATATCGTATCACGTCATGTCCACTATATTAGTGAGGGTCTCTTCCTCTTTTAGCTCTCTCTGGCTTTTGCTTGGGCTCTTGTTCTTCTGATTTACCGATTTATATTTGATTTCACCCACTCTTAACGTGGTTCTGATTTCAGCTCCTTTCTTCTTGATTATATCCTTCCCTGTTCAGGTTTTCCTGACCCCTTGTTCCTCTCAGTCCTGGACAAGTCCCTTCCTGGTCGCTCTTTTGTTCTTTGCAGGGGATTTTGCCAGAAGAATGCTATTTTCTTGCTTATCTGAACACACTCTCCATCTGACTGTTCCTTTTCCCTCTCCGATATATGAAAGTTCACAGCAGTCACTCCATCATATGAAGTTATTACCATCTCCCTGGGTCATAATAACCACATGCTGAAAGTAGCTCTGGTGAAAGCTCATCCTTGTTTCCAAACCAGAAGGCAGCCTGTCTAGGAAAAACATATAACCTGGACACGACCTGGGAAAAATGGAGGTGAATGTCTGTCTGCAGGAGCTCCACAGAGCTTCTCCCCCCTCACTGGGCTGCATGATTGTCCCATCAAGATGCACAGAAAAAGGAGAATGTGCAACTGTGAACCTGACTGAGTAATCGGTGTTTCACCGTGGAGAAAAAGGGAAGCGTACTCTCGCCACTTTTGCTCTGGTGTAAATTTTGATTTATATTAAGCAGCTGGGGATTTCAGCTAACTGAACTTTATGGAGTGGTGATAAATACTGGCATTGTTCTGCCTCCTTTATCATGGCACAATCTGGAATAAGAAATCAAACTTTAACTATGAAATCCACTTGGTAGGGCTTGTTTTCTTGCTGGACCAACCAGCCTGGGAGCAACTGCTCCGTGGTGATGAGGCAGCACTAGGAAAATGCACAAGGCTTTGATGGAAATGCTGGAGAGTATTTTCTTGGACAGCACAGAAGGAATATTGATGGAAATGAGATGGGAGGTCTCGGGGTGAGATAAACCTGGTTTGTTTCCTCGCTAGCCCTGATCATTCTGGCAGGAACCTGCATGAGAGTGGTTCCACTGGGAGAGATGATAGAGAGCTCTTGTGTCCTGGTCTGTCTCCAAATCACATGCCTAGAGTCAAGTAGCTGCTTATGCTTGCTCAGCTGTGTGTTCCTCCTGTCCAGACTGCCGCGGGTGTAAACCTGCACATGCATTAGGCAGAAGCCCAGAGGACTGCCTGGTGGCCACCATGCTGCTGCGGAAGATGCTCTGCCCTCTCGTGTGCCTAGTGTTTCCACTACATTTCTCTACAGCTAGGGAGATGTCAGAAGAGATATATGCAATATTTTCCAATCTATGTGGAAGAATGGGACTGGTATTCAGAGCTAAATGAAGGTAAATTCATCCTGCTTAATCTGGAGTGATGGTAGGATCTCAAATGAACTATTCAGGAATACTTTTGCACTGAGCTGTGAAGTGTTTACTGGGATCTGAGATGGGTATTTTAATTTTAGGATTTTTAGGGAGTTTGTTGCAATGTTATCCTTGATAGGGTAGGAGTGCTGTTGACCAGGGTTCTTCTGTAGTGAACGGTTCCTCTCTTCCCCTGACCCCATCACTCCCACCTCACTGAAGCCTTTCCTAATTTGCACTACCTTCTAAACTGATTGGAGCACCAGAGGGACAAAATCTTGTTGCAACTTGCAGTAGTAACCATGAACTGAGATCCTTTTCCCATCTGCTTCAATTGAAAGAGAAATTGTCACTCTGCCCACATTGACCAGACATGTTTTGGTCTGGCTGCCTGGAAGAACCGCAATGTTTGAGAAGGGGCAGACTGACTACTTGAGAAACTGGAAAATTGGAATTGGAGAAAATTGGAATTGGGGAAAATTGGAGAAATTTGGATTCTTGAGCAGGCTGGCCGCCTCCTAAGCAAAAGTTGTGTTTTCCTTGGAAGAGCAGAAATCCCAAAGTCAGGGAGATCTAATGACACAAGTTCATGGGGTACATGTAGGAGGTGGCTGGTGGTCTAACAAGAGTGAGAAATGCTGAAGGGGAGCCCCTCCTATGTGGTACTGTCCCATCCAAATCAGTAAGGGAGCGGGGATGGTGTGAAGCCCCGTGACTGACCTGGAACCTGACACTGCAGTTACTCAGCATGCCCTTGTTGAACATCCCAAACTGAGGTTTTTGCCACTATCTCCCAGTTGTGTTTCCTGTTAAATGCTTTATGGGACTGTGAAGAGTTTATTTTTTTTTGAGAGCTCCACTGGCCTTTGCCGTTCAGGTTCATGTGAAATCTGGACTCTGAGATGCAGTTCTGTTAGTGCAGGACAGATTTGGGTGAGAAACTTTGATGCTGGATTTGGAAAAGATTAGATTCTTTGCTATGGGATAAACATGGTGCCTCACAGTTGATATAAAAAGGTCATTATGCCTTTATTTTTTGGCATGTAAGCAGCACTCCCATCTATGGAAAAAATCTCTCCATTCCCCTGGGAGTAGGAACTGTGTCTCTGCTAACCAACCCAGATATTTTCCCTCTCCCTTCTGACACAGCTTTGCATGTTAATCTAGCCCATGTAAAGAAGAAGTAAATTAGCTGTAGAAAGCAGTATGGGCACCTCAGCATGTAGAAAAATCGTTATGCTAAAAGCAGAGAAGACAGAAATGTTGCGAAAGATCTGACATGAAAACCTCAAGTGGCGTAAGCAGCTAACTGGACCAAATAGAACAGATTTCTGGGTTCCTAGAAGCACTCCTCAGGACACTTTCCCTTGTGTTTAAAGTGAAGTTTCTGCTGTGCAGTTTCCCTTTCTCAAGCTTTTCTATATTAGTGAAAGGTCAGTATTTTAATATAAGAAAGTATGAATTCCTAGAAACTGCACAATTGTTCCTTCTGAGTTTTGTGACCTTTTTATGTCTGGAAATGTGAGGGGATAAATCGTAAACAATAGGCATGAATTTATTTTCCATTGACTTAATTTGCATTACATGGATAATATGAGAAGTTATTCAACACAAGTTGTAAATCCTCTGCTCAGTGGATTTACACCACTTTTGGGGTAGCACAAGCAGACTTAATTTAATATTCTTGCTTCATCCACTTGCACTGTGTGCAAAATGACTGCTTTAATGTTGTGTGTGTAACCCATTCCATTACACAGTGGGGTTTGGTAGGTACAGCTTTCATACAGTTATGTGTTTTGTATGTGTAGTTGGTTGTATTGGTGCATGTTTTCCTGCTGAAATGTTTGGGAGAGAGGTTTGAGCTGTTTAGAACTTAGAGGCATTTATATCCTTTTGAGAAAATAATTAGCTTGGGGCTTTTTTTTTCAAAGAGGAAATGCCCCTGAAATGGACATTTAGAAGAAGTGGGGCTGTTGACACAGCCCTGTCCCAAAACACTGTCTGTCTTAGTTCAGATATTAAATGATTTAAATGTTTACAAATCATTCTTCTCTGCTGACATACACATATATGGTGCGTTCTGTTTTAAGAATAAAGATATTTTATTAATCTTGGCACAGTGTAAATAATGTTAAGACAAAAAGAAAATATTACTTCACTGTATTTACTGCCAGAAGTTTTGCTTCCAAAAATAGGGTAAATAAAAACAATTGGGGTTTTTGCCTTTCCCACTGAAATGGTGGAAGGTATTTTCAGTAGAATAAGTAAATATTTTGTGAGAGAAGTATTTCAAGGTTTAGTAAGTCTTTAACTTAAAGTGTTCCATAATGTTTTATTTTACCTTTATAAATTACTATGAAACATTTTTATGTTAAGGAATGGATAGCTTCTGAACAACCCTAAATAATGTGAAATTCTGCATCTTCTGACTCTGATTTGCTAAGAATCAACAGTAGAGGGGAAAAAAAGAGAGCAGTGATTAGGATGAACAACAAACCAAATAAGCTGTGCTGATACCTTAGGTAGAGGTTGGGGTTTTTTTATGAATCTTTCTCAGTGGCATTTCCAAACCAGTAACTATTTGGAAATCGAGTTGCCTCAGTTTCCCTTACCTCTTGTGAAAAAGAATTGTCTTAAAGGAAGAGCTGAGAACAACCTCCACACTGTTCTGCGTCCTTGTCTTCAGAGCACTGAGAGACAAACGATGGTGGAGCCAATCCCCCTGGGCAGATAGATCCTCAACCTGCCCTGTGTGATGTAGGGTGCCATCAACATGGGACTGTAGGGCAGAAGAGGAACTACAGCAAGCAGCAGACATGATTACAGTGATTATGGAGGATTACAGGGAAGGGTTTTACTTTATGAAGAGGAACCTAAGGAGGCCACTTCTTTGTGCCATGGGGAGAGTTTTGAGGGGAGTGCAAGTCAGAAGCACTTTGGGATGCAGTGGGAGAGCCTCACTCTGTGGAGAGCTTACGTTTGCAGAAACCTGGCACAGAGCTTCTTCAGATTTTTGCTGCCTCTGTGAACTCACCTGTTTCCAGGAGAACTGCTATCTAATGCTGCTGGTTTTGCTGATGGGCTTCTCTGCTAAAATAAATAAGAGACCCATGCAAAATCTCACATTTACAAGGTGATATCTGTTCATATTTTAGTTCTAGATATGACTTCAGTTCTAGATAGTAGGGTGAAATAGAAATATGTGTAAATATAGATTTTAGGTTTCATTCTTGCAGAAAACTTCTGAGAGTTCTCCAGGTTCCTTCTTGGGACACATGTAGTCATATTTTATCCTGTTTTAGAATGAATGTACTTATGAATGTTTAATGAGTACTCAACTTTCTGTGTGATTTGCTGAATTCTGTGACACGATCCTGAGATGAATCCAGCTTTGCAGTTACTCTGAGTAGCCTTTTTCCCCAGATAAGTTCTTCCACTGAAAACCAGAATGACTTTTAAATTCAAAAAGGTAGGTTTGGGTTAGTATCTAAACGAGGAGTCTTTGCCTTGTAGAAAGAGAAAACTGAGGTGACAGACAGAAATAAAGGGTCTGTGTACATCTTATTCCCACCTCATGGTGTCCTTGTAGGCAGATCCTTGCTTCCAGGTTTGATTTCAGACAACTCTGTGTCTTTCTGCCTTGCATCAGATTTTGCACTGAACCTTCTACCAGCTCCTTGTCTGTTCTCAGCTTCTCATGGTGATTTCTTTAGGGGGTGCATGTCCTGGACTTTTCATTGGGACTCTCCTTCTATAGCTTCCAGGTTGGAGCTCTCTTTTCTAAGAAGCCAAGTATTTAGACCCAGTGGAAGACACGTCTGCATGGCCTGGGACCATCTTAAAGAACACCCAGTAAGCAGCCACTGGAGTACAACTACCCTTGTGCTGTGCAGCGAGTCCAAGTTGTCCAGGATATCTTGTCTTCCAGGAGGAAAAGGTCTGATATGCTACATATCAGAGATTTTAATCTTTCTTCACAGGCAGTAAGGAAATCCTCAGTTCACTGATTCTTCTGGGAGGAAAAGATTTTAAAGTAGAAAAATGTACCAAAATACTGTCAGCCTCCCTGTAATAGAAGCAGATGTGACATAACCCAGGTGTGTAAAACCAGTGGGTTTAGGCTGGAAAAAAATCTTTGGGTATTAATGTGGAGATCTAGCTGTTCTTTCTCATCTTATTTGTGCTATATATGATTGAAGTAGTGTAGTGCAGAAAAGGAAAAGCACTAAGAAATGTGCTCCTATCCTAACTTGGAAGAAAAATTGTTTTGTCCCATGGGGGTAGGAATTAAAATTTTTCACTGAATCCTAATTTTGAGTGTGTGTTTTGTTTCTGTTCCATGATCTCCAGAGAATGAGCTGCCAGCAGCTCCTCGGCTTTCCCACATCCTGAGAAAGTTCAGACTACTTTCTTCACAGCATGTCTTTTTCCCTTCCCAAACAGTTGTGCAGGAAGAGGTGAGACCCACCAGTTTGCCATGCTGCCTGTGAGCAATGCTGTTGATATAATGACCTAGTCCAGTGGGGGAGGACTGAGCTCTTTTAAAGTCTTGTAGCAAAACTTTCTGAATGGTTAACTCCCATCCTTTGTTTTTTCTAAAGGTTTCTGGTGGCTACCACTAATTTCCTACAAGCTGAGGGCTGCAGAAGGGAGGATGAGAGATGTATGTGTGGGGGAGAGCTGGTTGCTGAGTTACTTTCTTATTTTGTAGCCTTCACTACTCGAAGCCAGGGAATGTATCTGAAAATCTCCAGGGAGGAACAGAATGTGCTGCTGTGAGATTTTAGCTCCCCATGAGAGATTCGGAGGGGAAGGGGAGTGAGAGCCACAGCGAGTTGTTGGTACAGGTAGGATAGGAACAGGTATGGTGACCTTAACGGTGCAGGTTCACAGACAGGTTTTCTCCATCTTCCCCATCTTATATCCTCTCTGTTCTTGTGTCTTAACTTCACTCACTACCTGTATGCTTTTTTTTCCCCTCACCTCATATTTTGTTTGCCCTTTTGGCTGTTCATTTTCCATTGCCTTTGTAACCTGTCATGCCCAAAGGTTATACATAGTGCAGTGGAAACAACTGAACAATACATATTTTGGGTCCCAGTTGATTGCATAAGTTTTTGCAGTACTGCTGGGACGCCTGTAGATCTTTATGGGCAGATTTCATACTGGTATGGTTGTGAATGGAAAGGTTTGCTTTGGGCTGAAGAAGGATGCAGAGACACAGGTCAAAGGAAGGCCTCATGCCGTTCAGCCATGGACAAACGTGCTGTGAGGGTGTGGTTAATCCAGTATAAGCCATCAATTCTGTTAAGTTGTCAGCTCATCCTTTAGATGAGAATTTATTCAAAAAATAGGGGGTAGAAAAATATTTTTACAATTAAAAGGCCCCAAAGGGCAAAAGAGTCCCATTTTTCCAGAACCTGTCACTATAAACATGATGAAAAGATAATTGTAAAGGAAACTAGTGTAGACTGTACATCCTGGTATTTCTCAGATGACTGTTATCTGAGTGACTCACTCCCCATCAGAGAAAAAAAAACATGGCACTGCTTATTCTTTCCACTGTTGGTATCTTAAAGTATTCCACTTCCAGATCTGAGAAGCTCTGATTAAATATAATAAACTATAATTTTCCTTGTTATTTTTTTCCATTTTTTTTTTTGTTATATATATATATGTGTTTTGTCATTTTTCTTTTTGAACTGAAAACAACTGAAAGGTTGTGAAGGTAAGAAGGAAACATTTTGTGCCAGTACTCATTGAGGTTCATTCTGGGAAATAACTAATTATAGAAAAACAATTAATTTTCAGAAAGATAATGGAAATATTTTCAGAGATCTAGTGTAGTATCACATTCTGCTTTTGCTTATGTAAATGGAGCTATGCTGATGTCCTGGAGCAGCAGTGATGCGGTGCGTACTCCGTAACTTAAGTCATTTTTTGTACGTCCTGGGATGTTGCTCAACAGTGACTGTATATTAGAAACCAACAGCAAACCCCTTTTTCCAGGGATTACGAACCTGATAAGCATTATTCCCTTCCCTATCCTCTTACAAAGCTCTTGCCACAGAGGCAGGCTGAGGTATTCTTAGGCTTTTGGAAAGTCTTTTGAAGGTTAAGTTTGACAGCACGTTGTTAGGACCCACAAGGAGGGAGAGATGCAAAAAGGGAGGGTGAGGTATATGGTGACTGTGTCGTGTGAGGTTTGACTGTACAGACCTTACAGTTAGGGCTGATGTGTTTGAGAGTTTCTGGGTGAGGATTAAGTGGATGGAAAACAAAGAAGATGTTGTAGTGGGTGTCTACTATTGATACCCCAGCCAGGGTGGTAGCACTGATAAGATATTCTATAGGCAACCAAGAAGAATTTCTGGATTGAGAGTCCTTGTCCTTCTAGGAGATTTCAACTTTCCAGACATCAATTGGGAATACCATACTGCTGTGACAAGCAAGTTGGAAATTCCAGAAATTTGTGAAGACAACTTCTTCTCACAAGTACTCAGTAAGTCAGCTAGGAAAAAATCATAGAATACCAGACTGGAATGGACCACAAGGATCATCTAGTCCAACCTTTCTTGGCAAAGCACAGTCTAGACAAGATGGCCCAGCACCCTGTCCAGCTGAATCTTAAAAGTGTCCAATGTTGAGGAATCCACCACTTCTCTGGGGAGGTTATTCCAGTGTCTGATTGTTCTTACTGTGAAAAATTTTCTTCTTGTGTCCAATTGGAATCTCCCCAGGAATAACTTGTACCTGTTACCCCTCATGTCCTAGACTTGCCCTCCTAGACTTGTTATTTGCAAATAGAGAAGGACCCGTGGGAGATGTGATGGTATGTGGCTGTCTTGGCTGGAGTGATCATGAAATGGTTGTGTCTAAAATTTGTTGATGTAATGAGAAAAAAGGACAGCAGGGTTGCTACTGAGAGGGAGGTGCTGAGCTCTTATCCCTGGGATCCAGCAGTAGGACACATGGGAATGGTTCAAAGCTGTGCCAGGGGAGGTTCAGACTGGACATTAGGAGGCATTTATTTACTGAGAGGGTGGTCAAACAGTGGAACAAGCTTGCTAGAGAGATGATCAATGGCCCACGCCTGTCTGTGTTTAAAAGGCATTTGGAGAATGGCCTTAATAACATGCTTTAACTTTTGATCAGCCATGAATTGGTCAGGCAGTTGGACTAGATGATCATTGTAGGTCCCTTCTAACTGAACTATTCTGTTTTTTCTGTTCAGGAAGTTATTCCACATCTGTATTCCCAAAGGAGGTCAGCATCTAATTTAGGCAGTTACATTCAATTCTCCTCCAGTAAAAATGACAGCCTCCATAAATACCAGGTTGATATTATTAAACATATTCCAGGAAAGATTATAAAATTGATGGATTACAGGAAACTCCAGAGAAAGTCTGCATTTAAGTAGGTCCCAAGGAGGAGACAGATCTGTGAATTCCAGTGTTTTGCCAAAGTAAGCTACAAGGCTGTACCTGTTTCTAAAACTGGTAACTGCTTTCCTGTGGGTTATTGTTAAATATTTATTTAAATGAAAGGTAAATTTTTTACATAGCTAGCAAACCAGCAGCCTTCAGCTTCCAGGAGTAGTAATTAGTAAAAAGAGGGACTGGTCCATGTTTGGAGTACCTCGTACCCTCTATAGGGTCTGCCTGAGAGCTAGTAAAGCAGAATATTGATTGGAGAGAGATCTGCCAGCGGGAATGTAAACCCCGGTATCTTTGGCTTGCAGCAGGCTAGCAAGAGAATGCCAGGGTCTTCAGGTTGACTCCAGATTTGTTCCTAATCAGCTGCAGCATAAAGAAGAAGAGGCTATTTATTCTCTTGGGAAGAGATGTTCTCTTACCCTGTCAGACAAGCTTTGGAGGCATCCATGGCTTCTGTGGGAGCAGGAGCATGTGCGCTGCACATATGACTAATTCATGTCTTAGCTGAAGGGGGATAAAGGCTTGCAGTGAGGTTTCATGCTTTAACCTTCTTCATAGTCCATTTTGTGTACAGCTTGTGGTTACAAGGCATTAAACCACCCTTTTTTGTGCAGTGAGATTTCTGGGGCAATAGACATGGAGTAAGTTTTTCTACTGTGAAATAAACTTATTAATTACTGGCATGCAAAACAGCTGCATATATTCCACATTGTGGTTTCATGTTGCCTGGATCTATTGTTCAGCCCATACCAAGAGAGGTGGCAGGCACTGATTGGTGTAATACTGTAGTATTTTTGAACAGGTGTGCATTGTGGTTTAGACCAGGCTTCAAAGATACTAAGCTGGTCCTACATGACTGTATTCATGAATTCACCCAAGATAAATAATTTTAGAAGACTTTAGCTGTTAGCTCCAGTCTTGGAGGAACATGTATTGGAGGTACAATCTCTCATAAACAAATAAATAATATGCAACCTGTATCTGTTTGCAGTAAGCTACATTGTAGTAGAAGGTCTTCCATCTAGAGGCTGAAGTTCAAACATATAGTGAAGGCCAAACAGGTTGAATGTCAATTCTTGATTCTGTCCATTTGTTACTTGTCCAAAAAAAATGCTAAAAAAGTTAACTCATTTTAAGCTACGGGATTCATATATAGTCTTGGCTTCTGTTTAAAATTGACCTAAATTCAAATATCCACCGAAGTTACAGGTCCCAAGCAGCACAGCCATGACACATTTTTTTTTTTTTTTTTTTACAAACTGTGGACATTTCTTTAAATCTTGCACAGAAAAAAATGCATATGTGCCTACTGAGATGGAGCAAAAGCTCCATGTGAAATGTGAAGATCTAAGTAAGACCTATTTCTTCATCCTTGCTTCAACTCAGCCACTCAGGAGAATAATTTTCTTGCCTGATACTTAGAAATATGTTCACCTGAGACATTTATGGTATTAAAATATTATTTGTGTGATGCTCAGATGAGATTGGTGAATATGTTCAGTCTTAAAGGGCCACTAATAATGTCTTTTTTCTATGGGAATGCGTACTTGGGCTTCCCCATGTGAAACCCCCTACATTGATATGGTAAGAAGCCATCCAATCCTCTAGAGGTCACATCCCTAGTAAAGATGACTAACGGAGTGTGTGCAATGCTCTTCAGGAAGACAGAAAAGCCTCACTAAGACTAAATTTAACTTATGTATCAACACTTTCTGTAACTGTCCCGCAAGCCTTTATGTCCTTTTCTTTGATGATTTATTAGTGTCCAGGAAAAATTGTTCATTTCTATTTACTTTAAGATATTCAACAAAACCCTTCCTAGTTCTCCCTAGCTCTTAGTTTGTCAGCTGGCATCATCTGAAGGACAAAAATAACGCATTATTTGAGTGGTATTTCCTGGCTGGCCTAATCTGAAGTTGAATGAGGTCAGCAAGGAGATATCCTCTTCTATAGCCTATTTCAAGTGGTGGATATTTTAAAGGTAAAAACCCCTTATATTGTTAAAAGTGTCTAAGCAGTCAGATTACCTGGGAAGGGGGGACTTTCTGAAAGCTGTGCTCAAAATCTCCGTGCCTGGGTGCTAGGTAGCACGTAACTGCATTCACGTTTGGCTGTGACTTATTTAGTTTCCTGGACTTGCTTGGTCTGGAATTTGTCTTGTGGTGCTACAAAACACTCTGTGACACCCAAAATGCAGTCTTGGGAGCTGAAGGGGAAGCCTGCTGCCCTCAGGATGCTGTTGTGAAGTAGTTGACAGAGGGCAAAGGGAAAGACAATGTTTGTCCAAAATGGATGAACTCTGATTTTGGTGACCTTATTGGTGATACTAACGAGAATGTGCAACAAGGATCCCACCGATGAATGGATGGTATGTAATGCACAGGGAAAAAGGTGTGTGATTCCTCTTGTGTGTTGAGTGTTTGAAGCTAGTTGCATAAAGAATGGAAAAGTCTGAGGCATGGCCAGAGGCAGGACTGTCTGCCCTTGAAGTTAAAAGTGGGAAGGAGATCTAAAAGAAGTAGCTTACCCAGAAAACAGGATGAATAATGGGAAAAACGGCATTATGCCCTTATGTAAATGGAAGTTATGAAATGATACAATGAAAAAATTATGTAGGTAATCTTAATTTGGCCTTCTTGGGTGTGTGAATGAGCATAGTCTCAATGTACATTTTCCCTATGGGACTCTCCCTCATTCGGGGACAAGAACAGACAGTGATCATCTATTTCAGTTGTGCAAGATACGGTTTTTAAGTGATTTTTCACTGCTCTGAGTGCTTTGGAGGCCCATAAATTCCTCATCTCTTCTTCCTCTGGAGGGAGGAGGAAGAAGACATAAGTAGTCAGAGCCCCTGAGAGCTGCAGGGATGCTTGAGAGCAGTGGGCGTTGTGCCTTGGCAGAGGGTTGAGGCTGACAGCACAGGAAATGTGTGATGTGCAATCAGGTTGAAAGAGCTTCCTACCTTTGTCTGCTCTTTCTTTAAGGAACTTGAGTCATTATGGAGTAAGGAAATGATTTTACTGTGAGGTGAACTTAAAGGTGATTTATTTGTGTACCATAAAAGCCCTATTGGGGATCCTTTCAGGATCTCATTCCTTTCTTAACTAAAGCAACCACTTCTAAACCAGCAGCTGATATGGCAACAGGTTAACTGATTAGCTAGTAGATATAAAAGAAAGCCACTCATGAATTAGAATAGCTTTTTCAAATGAAATAATAAAACAGCTTTTCAGATAAAGAGGAAATGAAATCTTACAGTTTCACAGAATTAATTATATTTCTTTGCTACATCAAAACAATCTATTTGAAAAAAACCTGTCTTTTTCATCAGAAATTTTTTTTTTCTGAACATTTCTGTCGACTTTTTAGAAGAACTTTTGAGGAGACAAACTCTGAAAAGCTTTCTTGTGGAGAAAAGTCAAGGGATCATTTATGATGACTGCATTAAATGTTACAGATACGCACCACCGACCTGAGCATCAGTGTGAACATCCCCTTCCTTTGCCAGAGGACACAATTTTCTGGACAGAGCTGCCAGATACCTTTTATGTTTGTTTAGACAAAAATGCTGTTTTCATACACCTGAAACTCCTGGACATTTTTCAAACTTTTAATTTTTTTTTTCCCCTAAAATGGTTTGACCCAGTTTGGCAGCCCCAAACCTCAGTATTTAATTCCAGGGGCTGGCACGTGGCTGTGCCCAGCTTGGAACCCTCCCTGCCTTACCAGGGCCAGTTACCCTTCTGCACCTCCCTCCTCTTTCTGAGACTGTTGACAGAGACCAAGCCTGTGGTTTAGACATAGTAAAGCAATGACAGGGTAACAGAGACACCTACGTGTCTGTGAAAATTATAGGGTATTGCTCTGTGGGTGTCACACCCTGAATATGGTCCTTCATCTGCTACACATATAACCTTCCTGCAGGGAACAAAATTAAATTTGCAATAAATTGAAGGAAAACAAAGATAAGGTGGTAGGAGGAAAATATTATTTGGAAAGGAAGCACATTATAACCTCTGTTTGGCACTTGAAAAGCTGTGCTGTGCTTGCTCATTACCCCTCAAACCCTTGCAAGCTTTGGACTGTCTCAGAATAAACTAATTATGTTTATTTCTCCTTATCATAGTCTTTCCACTCTAGGGAGGGCCACAGTGCAGTCACCATTTATAAAAGGAAACCCAGAGTTTCACCATTCAGATCTGTTTTTCTTGGAAGTCCTGCCAGGGAGCTATTGCTCCCATCACCCATGGGATACCCACTCTGCATTGCCGTTGTAGGCAGCTTCCGCTGTTTCTATGGGTTTTGTGACCCCTGAGTGAGTTTGGAGGGAATTAGAACTTGCACCAAAGCTTCATGCCAGATCAGATAACCTAATGAGAGGTCTTGAGTCATTCCATGAGCTTTACCTGTCTCCAGGGACATTGCCTGAGGAGGCCACATCAAACACTGTTGCTTTTGCTTTGTCAACCCAAACCTTGTACATGTGAATGGGAGATGAGTATTTTTAGCTTGACTAATTGCAAAAGTTCTCTCTACTTGAAGTTTTCTGAGTGGCTGCCACCCTTTTTCTTCAGGGATGCAGGTGTCTCAGTTACCCTCACCAACCACTGAAGCTCTGTAAGAAAGAAAAATACTCCAAGGTCACAGTATCCTCCCAGTATGTGTGACTTGCTCTGTGGCATCAAATGGTTCCTATAAATGAAGTATTGCTGTAGTAGTGGTGTTGAAGCAACTCTGGGAATACTGGTAGGAATTTATGTTCTGAGTACATCAAAAGCAGGAGCTGTCTCAAAACAAAGCCTATGGTAACACAGAATTTTTAAACCAAATCTGTCTGCATTTAGGTAACAGACCAATCTACTAAAGGGTGTATCTAATGCTTCAGAACGTCAAGCAAAGTAAGAATGATTAAAACTGAAAGATAACCTAATCCCCTACAATCTAATCAATTACATGCTGGTAATGTAGTCCTTATCCTGGAAAACCAGTAGCTAGAAAAAAGGATATTTATTTATAGAAACAGAAGCTTAGGAATGCTAGGGAGATTCATTTTAGACATCTTGTTAAAATGTTCAAGATTGAATGTTCTCCCTCCCCCATATTTTGGCAAATTACAGTTCTCGGGGGCCCTGTAATAGGTTGTGTTTGTTTTCTGCTCTTTGGGAGGTAAGTGATAGTTAAGCACAGTAACTGTATTTTCTGGCCATGGAAAGCTGTACTTTGTGTGCCTTGCTGGGGACAGTCCTTTGCGTCAGGCACTTGACAAGGACCAGAATAGGGAATGGAGGGAGGAAATTTTCACCCTGCAGTCCTCCTCGGTTCTACTGCTGCTCCCAGGTTCACACTGTCAACAAGCGTGGTTGCTCTTCCCATGCTTGTGCTGATCTGCTGGGTGGACCTTCAGTAAATCTTCCTTTCTTTCCTTCTCTCCCCAATTTCTGTAATTCCTGAAAGAGGAGTTATACTAAATGGCTGACCTGGTGTTCTCTGGACTAGCTGGTGAAGGGGCTAGAGAAGAAGACTTATGAGGAGCGGCTGAGGGAACTGGGGTTGTTTAGCCTAGAAAAGAGGAGGCTGAGGGGAGACCTTATTGCTGTCTACAACCACCTGAAAGGAGGGTGGAGAGAGGTGGGTGTGTCTCTTCTCCCAGGTAACTAGTGACAGAACAAGAGGAAATGGCCTTAAGTTGCACCAAGGGAGGTACAGATTGGATGTCAGGAAATACTTCTTCACTGAAAGGGTTCTCAGGCACTGGAATGGGCTGCCTAGAGAGGTGGCTGAGTCACCATCCCTGGAGATCTTTAGAAGATGTGTAGACATGATGCTCAGAGATATGATTTAGTAGTGGATAGGTACAGTTGGACTCAATGATCTCAAAGGTCTCTTCCAACCAAACAGTTCTATGATTCTATGACATCATAGATGTCACTCTCTGATGGTTCTTCCACAAGCCCTGTCTTTGGCTAAGGAAGAAGGAGAGAAGCAGTAGTTCAGGATTTAATCTTTGGTTTTCCTTTACCCTCTAGAGTGATGCTTGATGAGTGTTTCTAACTGTTATCTTCCAACAGTTTTAATAGAGCTGCTCTAACAGTAAATCACGCCAGGGAATTTAACATTCCTGCCCCCACATATTGTAAAGGACTTGTCCTCTTCCATGATGGAAAGAGGTTAATTATAGCTGCAATAGCTTGCTTGGTATGTCTGCTCCCCTCAAACACTCTCTGCTTAGATAAACATGAAACTATAAAAATACTCTTTTCTTTTATTAATAATTTTATTCCTTCTGGTTCATCTACCAAGAGCCCTCAGAAGGTGTTTATTCGAGAACATGGTGTGGGCAAGCTGTAGCTAAATTGTTTTTCTTTGCCACAGAAGAAAAAGCTGGGATTCAATCTCTTGCTGTCACTAAACTTTGTACTCAATTTATCTGATACGAAAACTGCAACATCAGACCCACCCTACTTTTCCTTATTTGCCTAAAAATCTGTAGTCTTGCTTCAGATGTTACAGGGATCAGAGGAAACTTCTGGCCTGGCCTGAAGTTTTTTACTAATACAAATCTGTGATTTCCCTTTGCTGCCGCTTTCATGTTAGGGAGGAAGAAGGCAACTCTGTTCTCCCACCTCATGAGCAGTGTGCTCTAGCTCTCACACTGGGACCTTCCTCATGTTGTCCATCATATTCACTGCTCTGAGCTCCTGGGAACAACCCTGTAGCTCAGGTGCTTCCATTCTTTTGTGTCTGAAGGGCTGGGACAAGTACTTTCTGCCATGGTTCATGGTAGCTTTCCTTGCTGTTCAGTTTTTATTCATTGTTGTAGCAGGACGTCCACAAATTAACATGGATTGGGGAGCTTCGGTCCTGGATCTAGACCCAGTGGATAAAACTCAGACCCCGTATATAAATCAGGTGAGCAGATCTCATTCTTAGACCTGCCTTCATTGATCCAGGTGGATGTACTTTACTACAGTTGGAAAGGAGGCTTGTGGATGCTGGAAAATAAGCGTATGACACCAGAACACAGGAAGTAATGTTCTCTTTGATGAAGCTCATAGTGAAGTCACTGGGTCCCTACTGTGGGAAAACTTTCTTCACAATCAAGGACTGAATCACCCTTTTTATGGTGTGATTCATCCAATGCCCACTTAACTATAATGTGCAAATATTGTGAGACATGATTTTCTCTCATGAGTCTTAAAGGAGTCTGGTGGTGGTTAGCTCACAACGTTCCACTGTAGCTATCTGCAATAGGTGGGATGAAACCCACACCAGAGTTAAGGTCCAGGGGGAAGATGCCAAGGGCAGTTTTGGGATGCTTGATTATTTTCCTGTGTTGCAAATAAGGTTTTATTTTGCATTTTGATTAGTTACTTTCTGAAGGCAAAAGAAACTCTTAAGGAAAGATGAGCAAGTTTTGAAATATTGTATTTGTCAGAGACAAAGCTGAATGAGAGTAGAAAATGTAGAGAAATTCAGTTCAAAATACATATATTCTTTTAAGAAAATCAAAACAAAGACAATTATTATAGCAGTTAAATTGTGATAGCCAAGTAGAAGCAAGCCCTGCAGATGAGGCAGCCTGTTAGCAGATTGGGAGGTGGGGATTGGGACCTGTGGCAGTCAGAGTCACAGAGATGAAAGACATTTAGCTCCCCACCTTGGCTTCATGTGGCCAGGCGCAGCAGAGGCTCAGGACAGGGCTGGGACAGGCAGCAACTTCCATTATCCTTGTAGGAGATTCCTCTGAGTCAAGAAGACAGGAGGTGTCAGAGATGTTGTTAAGAAGAGTCTTGCTCTGTTTCTGTTTGGAATACAACTTTTTGGATGGCATAGTCTTTCATTGACACCAGAGTAATTAAAAAGCACAGACTTAGAGAAAAGACTTGAAACAGAATAGACATTGTAAAATTCATTTGGTGTTCCCTGGTCAAGCAGATGAGAGTTGTTCTGGCCCAAAATGCAAATAAAAATGATACCCTACCTGGTACCAAAACTGCTGAGAGTAAGCCTGTTTAGCCCCTAAATTTCAATAGGTTTGTGAGATTTTCTTTCTGGACACGTAACACTTCAGGAGAAGGAGCAAAAGGGTGAACAATCAAGGATATCATTTAAAGTGCAAAGGTTTTGTTTTATTCTTAATCAGTGAAAACCTCTTTTGGCTCATGGCATCCTATTTTCCAAAGAACTGCAGAAAAGTACCTGTCCTTCCCTAAAAAGAACAGGCTCTATTCATGTACTGCCACCATGCCACAGTTCAGTGGCATCTCAAAATAGGTGCTGTGAAGAAGACAAACTAAAACCAAAGAACCCCTAAAATATCACAAAAAAAAAAAAAAAAAAAAAAAAAAGGAGAGAGAGAAAAGAAAGAGGAAATTAATGTGAGGTTTGCTGGGTGTAGAGGGGTTGTGTCTATGCTCTGGTGCACTCATTGCATTTAAGGGTGCTGGTCAGTAGGCTTGGCTTGCACCTGGGGGCTGGGGGAGGAATAGGAGGTCTTGTTCTCAGGGAAGAGGCGGGTGGTGCTCAATCCTTGACTTTTCCTGACATCTAGTGGTCTACCAACACAGCAGGCTGTCGTGCAACATCTCAGGGCATTAAGAACATGATCAGAAGAGAGGAAGGAGAACGCTCCTTCTGCCCTGTCTTTCTCTTCAGAAGATGGCCAGCTGGCAGAGGGTTTGGTTGCTCATTTTGTCTAGGCTGGAAAAAGGCTGCAAAGTTTTACTATGGTGGTTGCTGAATAACAAAGCCGATGTTTTGCCAGCACTGAAGTGGAGGATGGTGGTATCAGAGCATCGTTTTTTTGGTACTTTGTGTTACTGAGCTGGCTGGAGCAGCACCCTCCAGGCTTGAACACACTGATGTGGTCAGCCTGGCCGTGGATGTGCTCCCAACATTGCTACCAGCCATTCCCTGGTAGCAACCAACTGGTAAACACTGGCAAACACTTGGAAAAATTCCCTGGTGTGGGCAAAGCCCACTATGGTCTTCCTTGATATTTGAGATGTATTTCCTCAGTAGCATCCACTCTTTTTGTGAGACTTTACCCTCAGTTAACTATTTGGGAATAATTATTAGATTAGGATGGTGAACTCAGATGCCAATGTCTATTATAAGAGGAAACAGGACTTGCAAATACAGATGAGTAGGTTGGTCTGACAGTTCGGTCCCTCCTATTTACCCACTCACAGGAACTATAAAAATTGTTACCTGTGTACACTTTTGGTATGTTGAATAGTTTTTAAGTATATGGTTTTTCCCTGGAAGGACAGGGAAAGGTTGCATTCAGCTTTTTAAACGGGCAGTGGCCCTGCACTTGTGACTCACTAGACACTTTATATAGAGAAAGTAATTCTGACCACATCTAACATTCAGGGTATTGTTTTTGCGAGCAGGTTCAGACAATCAGGGGTTTTAATAAAAACAGTTCCCAGAGGAAGTAGGATGCTCTGACATATTCGTCCAAAATTTCCACCTATGTAGAAACTGAAAGACAATAGTGTGCTTTACAAGTCTGGTACTTTCCACCTTACATTTCATGGTAATGAGATAAAGTAAAAACAGGAGATTGCTTTGTTTTTTCATTTATATTCTTTCCCACCCCCCACTCCAGAGAAATCAGAGCGTATCTCACAGCAGTGGAATCATAGAATCATATAATGTATTGGGTTGGAAAAGACCTTCAGAGGTCATCTAGTCCAACCCCCCTGCAGTGAGCAGGGACATAGTTACTAGAGCAGGTTGCTCAGGGCCCTGTCAAACCTGACCTTGAATATCTCCAGGGATGAGGCCTCCACTACCTCTCTGGGCAACCTGGTCCAATGATCCACCACCCTCATATTGAAGAACTTTTTCCTAACTTACAACCTTTTCTAGTTTAAAACCATTACCCCTCATCCTATTGCCACATGCCCTTGTGAACAGTTCTTCCCCAGCTTTCTTAAAGGCACCAGTGGAGTGGGATGTCAGGTGATTTCCCTGCCTCTGTAAAGGTGCAGTGGGGCCTGGGGCTCCATGGAGCAGCAGAGCAGGATTTGGCAGCCAGGACTTGACACTGGGGACAGCCCCAGCCCTGGGGACCGGGATGGGACATCAGCCCACAAGTAGAGTCAGCTATCTAGCTGATTAAGTCATGGGTCACTGATGCACCCTCCAGGACATGGAGAGGGCGTGCATTATTTTGGCCAGAATCAGATCTTCTTGGCTGTGGTCCCAGCAGCAAGTAGTCTTGATGGGTTAGACGCTGTGTGCTCCTTAACTTTTTTTTTTTTTTTTCCAAAGAGGTGCTCTTTCTGCTGATGGTGGTCATTTTGGACCAAGGGGACAAAAGCCAGCTCCCTCTTGCCTGCCAACTGGCCGTGGTGGCTCTGGCTGTTGCAGTGTCCAGCTTGGGCCGTGCAGCCTCCCCAGCATGCATGACCCTCTCCTAACTGTACTTCTGTGGTAAGGATGCCCACTCTGTGTATCTAGGAACATGTTTGCCAGATGGCTTTTACAGATGTTAGCTATGCTTTCAAAAGATCTCAGCTAACTTCTCTTTCTGTTCTGTCTTCAAGCCTGATCCTGTTCAAGTGAGGTGTCAAAGCATATGACTCAATCACCTTTGCTTGGGATGGGGTTTGCAAGGAATTCTTGTGGTCCCCAACCACAGAGCAACGAGCTGAGCTATTTGTGTGCAACCTCACCACCAAAAGAGCTCAGTTATATATTTGACATAATCAGTATGCTTTTCTCTGGTTCCTAAGGCAAAAGGGTATTATGTAATCTCTGCAGGGAAAGGAAGGAAGAAGTTATGTTCCTAGCTCCTCTTTCCACAATCTTTCTAGTAAGTGTTGGCATGTGTGTCCAGGCTCAGGATTGTCACAAGTCCTGGCAAAATAAATGCATATATTTTGAAAATTCATTTTTATCTGTATAAAGAGTTTTCACAATCCATGCTTCCCTTGACATTATGGCCTTAAGATTTTATAATATTAGGGTGAAAGCTTGTTACATAGTATCTGTGTGTTTTTTGAAACAAGAATGGTGTTTCCAGATCTATGAATTCACAATCTTTTATCTAGCACAGGCTACTGCTTGATTTTCTTCTCCCCTGTAAAGCAACTAAGGAATTATTTGAAAACTGTATTTGCTGATTCAGATAAATAGGATCTTAGAAGGAAGCAAGTCCAATATTTTAGGCATTGTGCTTCAAGAAATTTGTCAACCAATTTGAGAGAGAAGGGAGAACAGCAGCAAGACTGCTAGGCTGAGGAAGGGCTGAAAGACTTGGGATCATTTAGTCTACTGTGAGATGTGATGTCTTCAAATACATAAATGCAAGCCTGTAAAGAGGATAAGAGTAAATGTTTTCTGTGTCTGTTTCAAACAGAATAAGAAGCAATGGTGTTCAGTTTTCCTAGACATTAGAAAAAGTCTCTATTGGTAGTGATTGTATGATGCTGGAATAGATGGTCTTGAGTGACCAAGACCATCACTAAAGGTCTTTAGAAACAAGTTAGAGAAAGGGCTGTTTGGGCCTTTCAGTATTGTGATCTTGTCCTGAATCATATTGTCCTTCCTAGCTTCCTTTCTCTTGCCTTTTACTCTGCAATAGTAATGTCATTTCCTTCATTGTAGAGATAGGAAAGGTGGAGTGTTGAAAAGGACCCTGCCCTGAGCAACCTAGTGTACCCTCAAAGCTGACCCTAGTTAAATTGCAGGCTGGAGAAGGGGGTGGCCAGAGTGTCCCATCTAAGTGAGATCTGTGATCTTAAGCATAGCCCTAGGTGGCTTTACCAAAAGCAGCTGCATCATATTTAGCCAAAGGTGTGTGCATACATCTTTCAGGAAGGTGGTTCCATTTCATTATTGGAACTGATGGACAGACATTGTCTGATTTCCAAGCAGTTAGCACTCTCATTTCTGAGAGGTGACATGAGTGCATTTTTGCAAAACATGTTGAGAAATGTCTTACAAAGGTTACTCCAGGGATGACTTACATTTCTTCTTTTTTTTACTAAGGAAAAAAATTCCCAGGGCCTTCTGTGCTGGTAACAGATGCTGCAGTGCTAATTCTCATACCAGATATCCTCTTGCCAACAGACAGGTGCTGCAAACCTTCAGAAGATGAGAAAATGAAGCCTTGTACATCAACCTGACCCAGTTAAAATCTCTCTCTGAGCGTATGTCAGCTTGCACATCTCAGTGAAAATCTGCATTCCAGCAAGGGCTACACCCCTGGAGGACTGTTGCAAAGAAACATGAGGTCATCCAGGGTCCCAGGGAGAGTTTTTGCTCTTGTTTTGTTCACTTATACTCTGAGTTTGCTTCCTGGCACTCACTCCCATAATTTAAGGTCAGCCAGAGTACTTTAACACTTCTGATTTGTCTCTGGTTTGTCTTTCATAGGCTTAAAGCACTGAAACCCATCCAGGAAAGAAAAGAAACCACATTGGAAGATGGGAGCCTTGCATGGATATTGAAAGCTGTTTCTGCTCAGCCTTTGTTTTATCATGACAAGTAGGTGTCCAAAATCAAAGCATGCTTATTGCTTCCAGTCACTTGCTTATAACACAAAACTAAAGTCAAGTCCTTAAAGTTTTAGTAAAGTCTGTTCCCAGATTACAGAGAAGAGGAAGTTGGTAGATCGCAGGGTTTTTCAGCCTCTGAGCGAGGTAATCAACCATCCTGTGCATCTGTGAGGTCCCCAGCTGGGGAGCTGGTAGTGATACTATAACCACAAATTACATAAGGTGAGTTTTTGTGTCCAGCTTTCCTACGATGACAGAAGTTGCCACTGTACTTAACTTTTTAAATATGACTTTCTTGAGAAAATGGAGGGTCTACTGAAGCTACCAGTTCTTCCAGAAAACTATGACAGTCAGTGACTAAGGCATGGACAAAGAGAGCTGCAAGTTATTTAATTAGGTTTTTTATTAAATGCAATTGAAATGGCATTTCCCAAAGGTTCTGGGCCTCAGGAGAATTTTTGAAAACTCAACAAAATGAGGGTAATCTCCTGATATAAAGTTTAGGTAGTAGACTTATGGTTATTAATAACTTAAAAGAGGAAGAAAGAAATTTAGCAGAAGCCACCCCTGCTTCACTATCCTTCCCAAAATCCAGCAATGCTAAAAAATAATCAAGCTTCTTAGTGCACACTGAAATCCAACAGTCCTCTCCCTTTTACTGAGGCAGACATTGTTTTAGAACAGGTTACATGAGAGAAAATAAATGCAGCCTCTGAGACTGCAGCCAGAAATCTGTGAATAGTGACTTTATGGGTTTTCTTGAGTTCTATTTGAAGAAATGTTGTCTGTAAAACTTAAGCACCTACACACCAGCTGGTGTGAGGTGAAGTAGCTCTGTAGAGTTTGATGATGCTGAATCCCTTTGCATTAAATGGAAAGCTGGCTCTTTGTGACCACAGACCTGAAGAGATGGGGTCTCAGTTCCAGGTCTCAGTTAACAGCCGTGTCAGTGCGTCTGGCTACGTGCAGAAATTCTGCATAGGCAGTAGGTGTGCCTTTTTCTAGATCCTACCCCAACTGAGGGGCAAGACGTCCACAGAAAATACTGTAAGCCACAATTTCAGATGGAAAGCCATAGATAGATGGTTATTAATAAGTTTAAGAGGTCAAGGCAGCTTGATTTTAGGAAATGTTGAGTACCAGTGCGTGTGTTTTGTTGGGATGGGCTTGAGAGATTGTCTGTTGGTTTCTGTTGATTTCTAACTGCAATATGATAAAGTTCCTTTTCATACACCAGTAGTGTTCTTGTCGAATATGTCTGCCTCTGAATGCCTTTCCCCTTTCTGAAGCTGCAGTGTGAAAACTGAGTGCGTGTGATTCACTGCCAGATGACAGGTTTGTGTCTCAGCAGCAGAGGTGGCTGAGCTGCAGGAAACACCTCAGCACTGCTGCTGAGTGGAGTCTTGGTAATGCCACGTGCAGACATGTGAGAACTAGAAAGTAATGCATATGCACTAGCTCATCTACAAGATCTCATCAAAACAGAATTTGAGTTGGTTTACTTGAGAATAACTGACACTTGGATGAAATCTCAGCTGCTGTATCACTAGCTTAAAGCCAACAAAGTTTTTCTCTTCAATTGTGCAAAATAATCACTCCCATGTTCTCAGTTAAGTCTGGTTACATTTCATGCCAAGCATATTCTTTACTCAAAACTTCAGCTGATTGAACATGTCTCCTGACTAAAATCAATGATACAAGATGCATAATTAATTCTACAGAATCACAGAATCATAGAAGTGCCTTGAATGGTAAAGACCTATAAGATCATCAAGTCCAATTGTTAACCTCACACTGACAAGCTTCCTAAACCATGACTAAACCATGTCCCTGGGCACTATGTCTAGATGACTCTTCAATCCCTCCAGGGATGATGACTCAACCACCTCCCTGGGCAGCCTGTTCCAATGCTTGACTGCCCTTTCAGGAAATAAATTCTTCCTCATATTCAATCTAAACTTTTCTTGTTGCAACTTGAGGCCAATTCCTCTTGTCCTGTCACTTGTTCCTTGGTTGAACAGACCCACCCCCACCTCTCTCCACCCTCCTTTCAGGTAGTTGGAGAGAGCAAGAAGGTCTCCCCTCAGCCTCCTTTTCTCTAGGCTCAACAACCCCAGTTCCCTCAGCCGTGAACTCATTAGACATGTGCTCCAGACCCTTCCCAAGCTCCGTTTCCCTTCTCTGGATGCACTAAGTCTGTTATAACATAGACTCATCTGTCTGACAGGCCAAGATTCACAATAGTGAATAGTAAGCTCAGCCTCCTAACAGTGTTTCCAATACTGATTATCCCCTGTTGCTTTAGTTATATGACAGGAACTATGGCACTAATGTTCCATCCATGGGTCCCCAGAGGTGTGTGTGTACCTGTGAGAAGGCAGAAAGGGCAATAGGAGTTTGAAATTTCAGTTCAGGCTATGTATGTAATTGCAGTGGTTAGGAATGTAAAGGGCAGGTAAGGTCACCTCTGTGAAACAGAGAGAGTATAAGCGCACTTGGTTCATGTGGCTGATGTATGCCACTGACATGCATGGATGGAAATGTGGGCTTAGGTGGTTCTTAGGCATTTTTCTTTTCATTAGGTGAGCAGGAATTGTGCCTGGCCCAGTGTAGGTTTTTTTAATGGAAAATAGAAGTTGCCATTGAAAACTCATAGAAAAATGAGATTTCTTCACTTTGTCTCTATTGAGGGACATGGAGGTGTTTTCATCTCAAGCTTCATAGCTAACTGTGCTGCCTTCTAGGATCTGGTGGCCTTCCTTGGGGATCCTTTTCTGTCTGGTTGCCTGTTCAGGTCTCCTTCTCCTGCTCTCTGTCTCCCTCTCAAATCTGCTCCTCTCTCTTCCCTGGTCACCATCTGTGTGTCTGTTCCTGTCTCTGGTTCCCATTTTCCGGGGCTGACATTTGTTGCTATGAAATGGGGTCGGGAGGCAGAGCAGTGGAGACCACAGAATGAGGAGCCCTGTGCAAGGAGCAGGACAGGGAACAGCCCAGTCAGGAAATTGGATGTTTGCTTCTTCCTTCCAATTCTCTCCTCTACTCCCTGGCAGGGGGGAGAGTGAGAGAGCGACTGTGTTTGGCTGAAAGCCAAAGGAGTGGAACCACCACAGTTTTACTGCTAAGAGCCCACTCATCCCACCTAATCTTGCAAGAGGCTTGTGTGCTGTGCGGGTTGCTCAGGAGGGAGTAACCAGTTACATGTCCCTCCCTTGCAAGGAGATTGAAATAAAGAGCAACAATATGCTTAGCTGGCATTAACAGATCTTCAGCTCCACAGACTTTGCTATTTTCTTTCCATGTGGGTTTGTGGGTGTAACTGAGAGCAGTACAGCTTTGTTTCTGTTCTTTGGGCTTCCTGTGTGACTATACCTGTAGGGCACACTTAGTGCAAAAATAGTGAAGGAAAGACAAGAAGTAGAAAATTATGTAATATAAATTGGAGGCTCTTGGACCATGTCCTGGGGAGGCTGCACAGGTGCTGCACATATCCCACAGGATGGGTCCCCAGCCTATTTGTTTCCATTAGTGCACTGTCACGATTGTGTGATTTCACTGCATGGTTTAACCTCGTACTGGCTCCTTTCAGTCCCACGCTGAGCGCACAGGGTGAATCATGAGACTGTTCTGCTCCCACTGGTGTCCTGCCCCTTCAGTAAGATGCTACTCTCTCAATTTTGAAGGCCATCCACTGAGCCTTAACACAACCGATGTTGGGTGTGATGTCTCAAATGTGACTTTGTGTTATTGAGAGGTGCACTAGATGATTGAGATTAATATGTAGCATCTTAAGTGAAATAACACACAGTCCTTCCATCTGCTGGACAGTTTTATGGCCAGTGAATGGTGAAAATAACAACTTTTTTATTTTCTTTCAAAAAGCTGAAAACTGAGTGATGCTGTGCTCTATCTGAATGGATTTATTTGCAGCTTAAAAGGCAGACGGTTTCAGTCAGTGCCTTTTGTTTCCCTGCTTCAAAAGGCACAGTCTTGCAATTTGTTTGCTTAAAAAAAAAATGAATCTACTGCAGGCTCATGTGCTTCGCTTTTCTACACGAGCACGTTTGATGGTAAGGTGGTGAGGTACTTCCTGTTTATCTACAAAAATCTCATCTTCCAAATCAACCTTGACTCTCTGGGGACATCAGTAAGCCAAGGTTCAGCCTTACTGTATGGGTGAACCAAACCACATGAAGATTTCAATAGCCTTTCTTGATGATGCAATAATTCTTCCACATGCATTCTGTGCTGTTCTAGGTCCCAGTTGCCAGTCGTCATTCTGGGGCTGCTCTGAATGGACTTGCTGGTGCTTTCAGCTCTCTGGGGTGGCAGAGGGAAAGCTGTACGTGTCCAGATGAATGTACTGCAGAGCTGGCTGGAAACTCAGACAGATAACCTGCCTGTCCCCAGCACCCCTCCTCACCTTCCTGAGGGTCTTTGGACTTCCCTATATGTACTGTGGTATGGGCAGAGTATTGCAATGCATCTTCAAGAACCATATTGTTTCATGTGTACTTGTTC